>NC_143574.1:18250645-18554274 GCF_054136105.1 Typopeltis vanoorti | reverse complement strand
ATGGGTTGTTTATTACTACACGTCGGAAAATTAACTTCTCTTTTATGGTCATTGTAGTTTTTAAAGTGATAACTATTTTGCTTGTATAACAGTTGAAAAATTTTATGTATAAAGCACGTAAATTAGCATGTTGGTGACCAATTCATACATCGTCTTATTTCTTTGTCCCCTTCAACATGAATGGACTCTTCTTGGCAGCTTGCCAGCAACATCTCTCTATACTGTGGTCGGAATATAGTCATATAGACAGCGAAACATGTAGAGGAAATACATCTAATATAAATAAGCAGTTGTATACAAATTAAAAACTTTGTTCTTATCAATCAAGCAAATCCACTGCATATGTTATGCATGGGTGCTTGCTATGGCCAATATTAAAACAGAGGGGGAAAAAAAAATTTTTTTAAGATCTTCAGTCCTGTGAGATCTGTTGCTCTATTTTTATTTGGTATGGAAATTACTTTTAAAAGTGATAAAATTGGAAAGCACAGTTTCTAAGCAACACATTCCAGAGTGCCACCACTTGGTTAATGTAAGTAGGCTAGTAAGATAGGAATCCAGTTAAATATATTTGTATGGAACACGATGTGAATATGACAGTACATCAAGCTGTGCTAGTATACAAGATAGTTTTAAACCAATTTAAACATTACAAATAGGACAGCCAAGTTAGATCTGAAACATTTGATCAAAGACCAAACATTAGGGAAAAGAAGATGGCATCAGTGGTAGTAGAACCATGTTAACATTGAAGATATCAGAAAAGAACTTGCCATATTAATAATAAACAAGAATGCATAAGTAGAGCTAATCTAAGAAATATAATCACTTAAACAGAATGGGATATGATACATTAACCAAACGAGTGTCTGAAGTAAAAATGGCAGAAATTGGTGCATTAGAAATATGTGTTAATTAAATTATAGGCTTTATAAATAATAGCCCAATTTGGTAAAAAAGTAATTGTTAATTGGAATTTCTACATTAAATTTTAATTATTTTAGACTGCCATAATATCATGTATATCCCTTGAGGATATACACCAGAAAAGAATTATGATACACAGAATGATTTAAGAGATGAAAAGCATAATACACCAGATAAGACATAATGTACTGCAATCACTATTTCAGAAATGACAGTACAATAGAAAAAGTTCCCCTTTTTTTAGATTCTCTTAGATTAAGTTTATAGTGTTTTGAGACCATGATTAATTTTATTAAAATTAGACGATTTTACTTAGCCCTTTGCTTAGGCTAGTTTTTGAGCTAGTATGGAGAAGTTGAGACATAAGATCGACCATTTCATTTTCTTTAGTTTTTTTTAGTGTATATATAGTATTTTTTCCCCCTCCAGGATCACTTGTTATTGCCTGCTACAGTGCACAATAAAACTCAGAGGCCTAGAATGTCCCTTGTGATGCCAGCTATGACCTTTAATGGTGAGTACACTTTTTTTTTAATTTTTCTTTGAATAGGCAAATGAGCTCTAAGCAATTAAATGCCTTCTATGTAATAGAAAATTACATTTTTTAGTCTTGAGATATGTATTTTGTTTTAGTACGTTGATAATGACATAATGCACTGAAAAGGAAGGGCGATATTGTTGAAGGATAAGTGGTAGAATAGACATGTAGGTCACTGGCTGGTACAGCTTTGACAAATAGATTTGTTCAGGAAATTTTAATGAAGCCTATGCAATAAAGAGTTGGATGAAACCAGTTCTTTATTTACAACTCTTTATAGCAGAATGTGTCCGTGTGGTTAGCCTAGTCGCTTTGCAACCATATGTCCGGAGAAGGAGTGTCCTAGGTTTTGATTCCTGTCGACGACGTGAGGAGCTTAAGGATCTTGCTCAGCCATAGCCAAGTTAGCCAGTCTTGGGCGTGGACAGCAGGGTTTTTTACACCAGTTTATCTAGGGGTTTTTTCATCCCGCAAGCAGGCAAACCAGACCCGTGAACACACAGGCTGAAGTCATAAAAAATACTGCAAGGAAGGTAATGGGAAACCACCTTGCATCATTATCTCCCTAGTAATCAGTCGCAACCCTCTCTAAGAGAGGAAGCCATAGGATCAGATCAGATAGCAGAATGTAGCATACTTTGATGAGTGGTATCATTTGGTTATTACATATTTCTTGTATGCATCTTCTGCTATTTACAATTAATGCACAGAAAATGGAAAAACAATAATAGACATCAGGTAATGTAATGTTGAATGAATGCTACACCCTAGTGTAGAATCATTTAATCACTTTGAAACTATATTAGGACAGTTTACTAACTTAAGTGAAATATTGTCTTAATTTTGTTAAATATTTCACGTAATGTATTCTGCATGATACATAGTACTAAGCAGAGTAGTTTTCTAATTATTAAGTGCACTTATAATTACTCATCAAGCAGGCATTAAAAATAAAATTTACTGATCTTAGTAATATGTTGTGAAAAAAAAAGTTTAGAACTGCATATTCAAGAAATTACATTGTGTTTTCCTATATATATATATATATATATATTTATATATTTCCTATATATATATATATATGACAGAATGATCATTGACTCGGTTAACATACATAGTTTTATGAAAAAATTTGAATGACTAGAACCGAGATTTAATTAAAAAGGTTTTTAATATAAACACACTACTAGTTTCGGCCTGTAACAGCCTTCTTCAGGTGACATTATAAAAGAAAAAACACTATAAAGTAAATATTTGCAAGAACAGGAGATAAAGGATTACCCATAGCCAGTCCATGATTTTGTTTGTATATATTATCTTGAAATTTGACTGGCTATGGGTAATCCTTTATCTCCTGTTCTTGCAAATATTTACTTAGAAGATTTTGAAACCAAGGCTATCTCTTCCTTTATTTTAACACCTAAAGTTTGGAAACGTTATGTGGATGATGTCTTCATTGTTTGGAGCCATGGACATGAATCCCTTATGGTTTTCCTCGAACATCTCAATAGCCGACATCAAAGTATTAAGTTTACTGCTGAGCTTGAAACGGATAATTCCTTGCCTTTTCTTGATGTCAAACTGACTCGCTCTTCTACTGGTAAACTAAAAATATCGATATATAGAAAACCCACACATACCAACAGATATCTGCACAGTCAATCCCATCATTTCCCTCCTCATAAGCTTGGAATAATTTCCACCTTGGGACATAGAGCCCGTTCTCTTCTTGATGATCCAAATGAACTGCTTACAGAAATAAACCATCTGAAAACTTCTTTCGAAGTTAATGGATATTCCAAGAAAATCATTAACAAATTCCTTCTTAATCCTCCCAGACATCACTCAGAAGAAACAAATAGATTCAAAAGCAATATATCTATTCCTTACATAAGTACTGTTTCACATAAATTAGCAAAAGTTCTAAAAAAATACAATATCAGAACCTTGTTCACTCCACTTCCAAAGATCCGTTCCTTAATTAGCCACCCAAAACCTTGTCATCATCAACTCAAATACCCTGGCGTATATAAAATATTATGTGACTGCGATATTCCTTATTTCGGGCAGACAGACAAATCTGTCGAAATGCGTATGGAAGAACACATGAGAGACATTACTTACAAGAGACAGCGAGCAAGTGCATTATCAAGTCATATCCTTTTCTCGGCTAATCCTAATGATGATAACCAAAGTCACAAAGTCTGCTGGGAAAAATCTACAAACATCTTCCGTTGCAGTGATGAAATAGAGAGAAAAATTGTGGAATCGAGAGAAATCATCTTCAATCCTGTTCATCTAAATAACAACTTAAGCTACAACCTCCCGGATAGTCATTCAGCTGTAATCATGTACTGGCGTTCACGTGATGCAGCAAGCACGCACTCTCCCAACAATGCAACAAATGAAAGAACAGCTTCAAATACAACTACAACGTTTTAATGCTAATTATGTATAAAGACTGTCTATGTTGTTCATAGTCTTTTAACCCTCAATGTTTAGTGTTTTTTCTTTTATAATGTCACCTGAAGAAGGTTGTTACAGGCCGAAACTAGTAGTGTGTTTATATTAAAACCTTTTTAATTAAATCTCGGTTATATATATGTATATATATATATATATATATAGAATGATCAAAATTAAAGTATCCCTTTGAAGACTTTCTGGAGCATCATCCAGTGACTCAAATGCTGTGGTGAAACTTTGCAAGAATGCAGGAAATAATATGTAGGGGGGGGGGGGTAATTCCAAAATTCGCTTGATGATTTGATATTTCTAACGCCCAAAAGAAGCATTATAAACATCAAATACGTGGAATTTGAATATCACGCAACTCGGCAGTTGCCAGGAGGGTTTTAAAAAATGGACATGGGATTTTCCTTTCATTCTTACTGTTAATACTATCCACAAGAATGGCACTAACCTCCAATGTAATTGGAGGATTTGTCTATAACTAAAATGGCTTCACTGCTGCCAGTTGGCGAGAATGGTCATTCAGTTTTAACTTGGCAGGTAGTTAAAGCAATTTACAGTAAAGTAAGGTTATATGTTTAGAAATTACACAGCTGGTGATTATAGGAAATTTTGGATATTGCTTGGAGTGGTGCTATGGGAGGACATGCTACAGGGTAAAGACTTAGTAGTGCATGGAAAGTGGCCAAGGGGTATTTGATGGAATGGATAGCTGCCTGCATACCTAGAATTAGAAGTAATGAATTTGGAATTAAATTGATGAGTTGCAGCATGGAGCAGGAGTTTGTTTGTTTATAAATAAATAAAAAAGTGGAGAGGATTCAAAGAGAAAGGTGATCAGCAATCACATGAACAATTCAGAGCATAGGCCAGAACGGTGACTGCTATGGTAAGGAGGCAGAATCAGGGAGATTAGCTGAGTGAATCAAGAATAATCTGAAAACATTCTTTCAGTATATATTAAAAAAAAAAAAGAAAAGAATAGAAAAGGAAAGGAAAGGGAAAAAAAGACCAAGGTAGAATAACTTTGATAGTGGTAGGGAGGTGAATTATTGAGTGCTCACTTTGTAAGGGTGTATCATCCAGGTGATGATATTTCCATAAGAGAATATAACAGGTTGATGTGGAAGTAGGAGTAGAGGAAGTTGTGGTTATAGGATATTTCTCAGTGTGAATACAGTTATGGGTTTAGATGAGATATCAGCTCTCATATTATGAGAATGTACTAGGTAATTGGTAACACCTTTGACTAGTTTGTTTGAGTTTTAGCTCTAGTAGAGTTCTAAGAGTGCAGGAGGGAGGTAAAATGGTTCCATTGCATAAAGGATGCTCCAAGGCAGAAGTATTATTCAGGCAAATTATTGATCGATCAGCATTTCAGGACTGGTGGTCAATGTATTAAGAAGTTGGCTAAAGAAAAAAAATTCAGGAATAGGTAGATAGGAATGGGATACTGTATAGGAGTTAGCATGGTTTTGTGAGGAGTAGGTCATGCTTTAGTAACTTACTCATTTTTTATAATAAAGTGACAGCCTGAGTTGGATAAAGGTAATGGCTACATGATGATATTGCTGGACTTCGCAAAGGCGTTTGACAGGATACCACATGGAATTCTGATACATAAATTGCAGCAAATGGGGATGGATTTGAAGTTGATGTGGATAAATAAAAAGTTGATTGATGCTTCACACCACCACCATCCATTGCAAAAGATGCAATGGATGGTGGTGGTGTGAATATTTAAAACTTTACGAGACAAGGCATGCAATATATGACGTACATCAGTCAGTTAAAAGGAATATAGAACTGCACTACCTGAAACAGAACTTTGTATTTAATGATTTTGAACTCAAAATCAGAAAAAATTCTTAATACATCCCCTGCAACTCCTTTACTTAAAGATTTCAAGAATACAATCATGCTACCTTACATCAAGAATGTCACAGACAAAGTGGCAGCGTTACTCTGCGATCACAACATAAAAGTGGCTTTTTTTTTTTACATTTACAAAAAATATCAAGATTCCTCCATCCACCAAAAGCTCCACATCACCTCATGAAAAAACCAGGCATCTATGAGATTCATTGCTCTTGTGCTCCAGCACATAACCAAATGTGGAAAGGTGCTGGCTTTTTCTAGTTAAAAGACATAGAAGACAGAGCAGTTTAGATGGTTACTGGAGGAGTTTCAAACTTGCTGATTACAGGAGTCTAGTTTTTTTTTTTTTTTCTCGCCTTTTCCGGTAATACACTAAATAAGTCTACGAAAAAAGATGCTCGTCAAATATGAAATTGAAAAAAAATTTAATGACTTACCTGATCATGAACTGGAATGCCTCGGGTGAAACATCAGAAATCAATATTTCTCTCTTTTCATTTGAGGAACCATAAAGCTTATCAGCAAACGTAGGGCTTCCCAGTGCAAGTATCAGCTTATGCACCGGGCAACTCGTAGCAAAGGTGGACCAAGCTAACATCACTCCTATCTCAGTATCTCCCATAATGCAAAACACATCTCCTTGCGGATATGTATAATGTTATGCATTAAGGGAAGGGCCACAACCCAGACTAGTTTTGACCTTTATTGAGGTCTCTTCAGTGGGAGCCAGGCCCAGAAGTGGAGATACCAGGCAGAAGCAATGGCAGGTCATCTTTACCTATAGGAGTTGCCAAATGGTATGCCACCTTTTTATTAAATTACTCTGGATTTAGAGAAAGATGTTGAAAGTTTATTTTTCACTTGGTTAGACTATAATAAATTTAGTTTAACCCTTTATTCAAGTGTGAGCAAACAAAGTTTGCACCTGAAAATATCTTCAGGACTGGGGTAAGATGGTACAACTTTTGCCATTGCTTCTACCTGGTATCTCCACTTCTGGGCCTGGCTCCCACTGAAGAGACCTCCAATAAAGGTCGAAACTAGTCTGGGTAGTGGCCCTTTCCTTAATGCATAACATTATACATATCTGCAAGGAGATGTGTTTTGCATTATGGGAGATACTGAGATAGGAGTGATGTTAGCTTGGTCCACCTTTGGCTATTAGTTGCCCAGTGTTGTACTTTACTACCTTACCTTCACTTTACCCTACCTTACTTCACTACCTTACCCCAGTCCTGAAGATATTTTCAGGTGCAAACTTTGTTTGCTCACACTTGGATAAAAGATTAAACTAAATTTATTATAGTCTAACCAAGTGAAAAATAAACTTTCAACACTAAGCTATACACTAATGAATGAAGTGTTATAAAATTTTTATTTTATGCAGTTATGATTTACGACTGCATCCTTATGTTTGTTTACATTCTCTCGACTGTGAATGACACCATTTAGGTCTGTAAGTGTTTGTGTGTATAAGTTTTGATAAATTATAACTTTCTATAATGGATTTGTGTATATTTTATGGTAGTAAATGATAAAATAGACTATTATCTACTTATATTTTATGCATTCCTGACCTACCTAACTTTTTCTTAATTTTTCGATATTTCTAAGCTACGTGTTTTGTCTGCAAGTTTATTTAAATTGTCATAAATCTCCAAAAAATTTTTCAATATATTTATTGAAAAAAAATCTGCACGTAAGTGGACTGGCATATTTCAAACCCATGTTGTTCAAGGGTCAAATGTATTTTGTAGTCTGTGTCTTGTCTTCCATGTATATCTTCTATTTTATTAATATATCTATTCCAAGAATCTTGGTGCGATTTTTCTTTACTATGCTTTTAGCTATATTTCTTTTCTTTTTTGTGTATTTCTTCTATTTCCTTTTTTAGGAATCATTTGTATGCTACTTGTTTTTCTTTTATGCATTTTCTATATCTGTGGTCCAAATATTTAAAAAAAGTATTTCATAGGCTGCCTTATGAATTATCTGCTATAAAATTTTCCATTCTTCTATATCTTCATTAATTTTATCTTCTTTTAGGTAATCTATTAATTGTGATGGATATAGCATGCATTCTAGTGTTTTTTTTTTAATGTATTTTTTTTTTAGCTCATTTTGTTAGCATTTCTATTTTTGAGATTACTGAATAATGATCTGAAATGATTTCCTCTCTAAACATATACATCTCTCACATGTAGAGCTCACATGTAACACCTATTGAATAACATGGATAAGATTCTGTATTCATAGGATCTCACATGTAACACCTATTGAATAACATGGATATGATTCTGTATTCATAGGTCTTGGTGCTATACCATTCCAAGTATGTCTATTTATATTTTTTCAAAAAAAGTATGCAATTTTAAAATTATTTAAAATACAGAAGTTTAATAGTTCTTGACCATTTATGCAGTTTTCTCCATATTTACTTAAAATGTTTGGGTTGGATTATTTCCATCTCTGGCATTAAGATCTGCTTTTAATATTTATTTATTTTTATTGCATATATTTAATTTTTTTTGTAGTTGTTGTCATTATTATTACCTCTATGGAGTCAAAAGACTCATCATGGAAAGTCTCGTTGTTACCTGTACAGTTCATCATATGTGGTGTGTGGTGGAAGCTGCTGATCATGTATTTTATGAATGCTTGGTGCAATAGCAGTAGTGCCTAGATGTATCCCAAGACATCATCATCATGTAACTATTACTATCTTGATATGAAGCACTGGCAAAAGACAAAACTTCAGTTCCAGATAATAAGACTGAGACACCAGGTTCAATATCTTTTATCATACTTTGTGTGCATTATCTACTTGACAAGAAGTAGATAATTTCAGTTTATACAGAACAAGGAACTAATATTTGGCTATCTCCACTTGGTCCTAATTCTATGTGATTTGAATGAGTTTCAATTAACTCAACAGTATTAAGAATAGGCACCGTATTCATTACTAGGGTGTTAACATTGGATCTTGGAGCAAAGTGTCAAAAGTTGTCACCATCTGTGACATTTTTCGAGTTCTTCTAAACAGATGTTGGCTGAACAAGGCACTTTATATACTCCAGACACAGAGAGTTAAGGGAGATGGTCTTTAGTACAACGTATCAAAGAAGCAAGCCTTTGGTGGGACTTAAAAGCCATGCACAGATTGCACTTCTTTAACACCCCAACCAGCCAGGTCATACAGAATCTTATCCATGTTATTCAATAGGTGTTACAGAATCATATCCAGATAAATCTGGATATGATTCTGTAACAACTATTGAATAACATGGATAAGAAGTGCAATTTGGTCTCACTATTTCATCCACATCAGCTGGTAGGGAGGCTAATATTCTGGCTTAAGGTTCAAAGCTGTATAACTTGGAGGAGACTTCCACATAACCTTCAGAGGAATCCAAAGAACTAACCAGGGCTTCTGATCTAATGTCCAGTCCAAATGTTCTCGTGGTGCACTCTGTAAGGCATCTACTTTGATACTGAACAAAATAGGTTGGGCTGGCAATTTGGGATTTAGTCTAACAAATTGTATTTTTATTGGCTTAAATCCCAATACAAAATGATAGTACAACATGACAGAATTTCATGCCAGCTGGGGTGTTGTCCAGTTCAACAAGGCCCTCCCATTGTTTTCACCAGGGAACTAGGGCGAAGCTAAAAGTCAGCTACTGGAACAAATCCTAAAACACATCCCAACTCAACATAACCAGAGTTCAAGATCGGTACTGTCAACATAAGAAGCCTGAATGGAAAAGAAATGGAGCGAGATGAGGAATTGGATAAGTCCCATATCAACATAATAGGGATGACGGAAACAAAAAAGACAAAAACTGGTGAGATCTTTCTGAGCAATAAATACAAAATGTTATATTCAGGCAATGAAAATCAAGGAAAAGGAGTAGCAGCCATAGTATTCAACACTAAATATGAGGCTAATCTTCTTGAATGGCAGGCAATATCAAGTAGAGTGATGTGGGCAGATATCAGAATGGGGAGCTGGACAATGAGACATATGTACCTATGTTCCCAAGTTTCTTCTTCTTCTAAGTTAAAAGTGGAGGAATTTTTTGAAGCTTTAGAGAAAGCAACTGACACAATGAAAAAGAAAAGTTGGTCCTTGTTGGAGATCTAAATAGCAGAGTAAGAAATGATTGTCAGACATACAAAAATATTTTGGGAAAATTGGAGAAAAGAGCAAATCTAATAATAATGGCAAATACCTTTGCAACGAGTTGCCTGAGATTATACTACGTAGGACTATTTGCATTAGCTCATGCTAGTAACGCCAATACTTTTATAGTTTTAAAACAATGTGGGATTTAATATCCCCTTAATTTGAATAGTGTTTATATCACCAAAATGAAGCCTATTGGCTCTTTATGTTTAAGTAACTTAATGGTTGCACCTGTTTGACAACTCGTATAGCAGAGTATATAAGTTCTTTTCGCTATACCCTTTGGTATCTATTTGGTCTAGCTACTCACTGATGAAGAGCCTCAAAAAAGGCTGAAACCAGTCTGGGTAGTGACCTCCCACCATAATGTAATAACAGCATACATTTCCTAGGAAATGTGTTTTTACATTATGGAAAATACCAAGATTAGCGATCATAACTTTCCCCACCTTTGCAACAAGTTGCCTGAGATTGTACTACGTACTAGGACTACTTGCATTAGCTCACGCTAGTAACCGCCGATACTTTTATAGTTTACTATATTCGGCATGAAACTCTCTGATTCCAATCTTTGAGTTTCTTATTCGGTTTTAAATCAATGTGGGATTTAATATCCCCTTAATTTGAATAGTGTTTATATCGCCGAAATGAAGCCTATTGGCTCTTTATGTTTAAGTATACATATCCATACTTGACGTAGAGAAAGCCATCAAAAGCCTGAAATGTGGAAAGGCAGCAGGAGTAGATGATATTCAACCAGAAATGCTCGAGTGTGGAGGTCTTGCAGTGGCTGCACCGCATAGTTCAGAAGGCCTGGACACATGGTTCGAATTCCAGATGATTGGAGTAGATCTCTCATAGTACCCATGTATAAAAAGGAAAATAAAACTGAATGTGAGAATTATAGGGGTATTTCCGTACTGAGTTTTCTTGGTTAGATGTATGCAAATATACTTGAGAAATGGTTGAGAAGGATTGCAGAAGGGAAGCTTGATCCTGACAGCCAAATAAAGGCTGTCAGGATCAGATTTTCACTTTATGACAAATAGTTCAGAAATCATGGGAATATAACAAAGATCTGTAGTTGACCTGCAAAAGGCATATGACAAGGTGCCAAGATGAAAGATATATAAGCGCTAAAGTTATATGCTGCCAATGTAGCATTATATCAAGCAATACTTAGTCTTTATTTGAGTTTTAAGTCAGCAGTTAGAATTAATGATGTTATACTTTTAAATAAATTCAGTACAAGTCTCCAAGATTCCCTGACTAAATTAAATAACTGTTGTAATAAATTTGTTATGAAAATCAGCTGTAACAAGACAAAGACAATGAAAATAGACAGAACTATTGAAAATAACAACTTCATCATGAATGGGGAGAACCCATAGAACAACTAAAACATTTCAGCTACCTAGGCATAATTTTTAGTGAAGATAGTAAATTAAATATGAAGATTGACAACAGAATCAAAGCCCATATGGTGGGAAGTCAAGTGAATAAATTTATATGGAATAAGAGAAATTAGTCAAAAAAAGTAGTAATGTATGGATCTGAAAGTTGGGTTAGAAATAAAATACTTGACCAAAGACTAGAGACCATAGAAATGAGAGTCCTGAGAAAGATTAGGGGCATGAACTGATGGCAATATCATATTAAAAACGAGGATATTAGGAAAGAACTTGACATTGTTAACATCCAGGAATGTGTTAGCAGAACTAATCTCATGTGCATGGTCACTTAAACAGAAGGGAGAGAAAAGATTAGCAAAATAAGTCTTCTCTGCCAGGATAGTAGGTAAGAGATTCAGAGGAAGGGCAAGATATAGATTGATTGATACAATAAAAAGCGCTTAGAAGACAGAAATATAAGATCTGATAATGTTGGAGTCTTGATAGATAACAGATTGTTTGGAGGAAAATTGTTGATAGGAAGTTAGTAATTATGTAAGTTTTTCATGTAGTACTATCATAATATCTTCTACATACTTTGAGGGTACATGTCAAAAATAATTTAATTATGTATTTTTTTTTTCTTAGTCTTCTATCCACAAAAGATTGATTTCTAAACCTATAGTACATTTGTACCATGCGTGGGCTAAGGATATTTTTTCCATTATTGATTTTATATGTTTTTTTTCTTATTTTTTACATAGTCCAGAGACTAACCATTGATCTTTTTCAAGCCTGTAATAAGCAGGCCAGTGATCTCACACTAGGTGATGAAATTAACATGCCACTTTAAAACAATCATGAACATCTATGCCCACAGCAGGATTCAAACCTTTAACCTGTTGGTCAGAGAATGGATACCCTAACTACTCAGCCAACCAGATCAGCATATGAGAGAATTATATTTTCATGAATACAAAAAGTGCATTACAGGGAAATGATTTGAATATATGTGTAAGAAAGACATAAGTAGCAACTTCTGCTGTCAGCAACATGTACTAATGCTATGACCTCACAAACAAACCGCAGGATAATTAACACTATGAGCAGACACAATATTAAACAAAACTGCTCGTACTTATCAGGTCATTAAATGTAAAGTGTGGTGAATATTGTTTATTTTAATACAAATGCTGTAGGTAGAAAATGAATTAGAAGTTGAATGTTGATGAGTGGAAATTAGTCAGAACACTAAATTAGCTGTATACAAGACCGTGTTCAAACCAGTTTTAACTTATGGATCTGAGAGCTGGGTCAGAAGTAAAACACTTCACCAAAGACTAGACACCACAGTTATGAGAGTCCTAAGAAAGATTAGAGGCGTGAACAGATGGCATCAATGCAAATTTCATTTTAAAAATGAGGACATTAGGAAAGAACTTGACATTATCAGCATCCAGGAATGCGTTAGCAGAGCTAATCTCAGGTGGTATGGTCACTCAATCAGAATGGGCGAGGAAAGATTAGCAAAACAAGTGTTCTCTGCTAGGCTGGCAGGAAAACGATCCAGAGGGACCTAGATATAGGTGGATTGATACAGTACAAAGGGCCTTAGACGATAGAAATATAAGATCTGATAATGTTGGAATCTTGACAAGTAACAGACTGATTTGGAGGAAAATTGTAGATAGGAAGTTAATAACGATGTAAATTTTTCATGTAGTACTATTGTATCCTGTACACCTCTTGAGGGTACATGTCAAGAATTTGATGATGTTAATGAGTCTGGCAGACTGTTTATATTTATACAATGAAAATCATGGGAGATATAGCAGAGTAAGTGAAAAATCCTATAGGCTAAACTAATCTCTTAATAAATACTGTATGACCTAAGCAGGTACTTTTACTAGGGAAAAAACACTGATTTTAATTGCTAAAAAAAGCAGACTAAGTCCACATAGTACTTTTCATTATATATATGTATGCCAACAACACAGTAAAGTTTATTTAGTCTATCAAAATGTATAGGGTAATAAAAAAAAAAAAATAGAGACAAAGTACTCTAACTGGTAATACAATACAGTTTTGTCTAAAAAAAGTGTGAAGATCCAACAAATAACAATACAATTACACGGATGAATTAACTACCCTCAACCCTATCTCTTCAAGAACAGATTCATTTTTGCAACAGTTTGTGAGAAATAAGTGACAGAAAACGGAAATAATGCTTTGAAAGTGAATGAGTAAACACAGACTGAAAAGTCTCAAAAAATTGTAATATTAAATTTGTTTTGTACAAAAAAAATTATTTTAAAAATTATATGAATATTAATGATGCCATGGTCTTGGAAATTTATTACATAAAATCTTAAAATGAATAAAAAAGAATGGCAGGTAACATGTACATAAAGTAACACATTACCCTAAATATACATAGTCTTACAACTGGCTTAATAACAAGCTTGATTTATACACAGAGTAGCAGCTTTGAAATTGAAACATTGGCAAATTTTATTTTCAAGCTAAAATTTTTATCATACTAAAAACAGAAAAGTATTTATCAGGAATCCCAACAATTTTATTTTAACATTTAAAAATATGAAATATAATTTTTAAGTAACAGTATGAATACAATATGGTTTTTAATAATTGAACAAAATATAAACATAATGATAAAAAATGAGCAAGAAAACAATGAAAGTGGCTTTGAAGAACATTTTGAATATATTGTCATGTGATTGACCAAGAAATAAGTAACCATCTATCAGTATATCATTTTTATTTTTCTTTCAAGGTTACATGGTGGTCAACATTCATTGTATAGAATTTATGAAGACAAATACACATATTAGAGCAATTAATTTACTTATAATTAGGAAAATAATGCTCAACGTTTCAACTTCTGTATCATGGTCATCATCAGAAAAACATTCATACGAACAAGACACAAGCTACATGACACTACACAAAAGTAAGCTAAATCTAACTGCTTTGTTAATCGTTTATGCTAGCCTGACCTCTGGTGAAACCAAAAAATAAATAAAATAAATCAGTAAATAAATAAAAAATAAAATCAATAAATAATTTTTTACATAATAACATACAGACAATTAAAAAAAATATATATATATAGCTGAACTACATCAAATGCATCTTTACAGTCCTTCTGTGTTATGGTTTTCTTTTGTTGGGATTCTGCCATCGTGTTCTGGATTGTATATGGGTCTTTCATAGTCTTGGAATTATTGATCCATCATTCTTATTGAGATTAAGAAGATGAATCAGCATCTTACAAGGCTTTCTTGAATTTTCTTTTAAACCAAGTTTTGGTGCAGATGTAGGGACTTGGTGCCTTTTGAGTTAATTCTATGACATGTTTGGAGTGCATGGTCTGACAGGCCTGTTTTACTACAGTGAAGGAATTTAATGTGGTGTTTGTCATTTCTTTTCTTTTTGGAATTGTGCACCCTGTTTCTCCTATCTTGGGTAAGTTGCAGGTGCATTGGATTTTGTAAACCCCTGGGCGGGCAAGGTAACGAAGGGATCTTTTCATGAATTGAGTATACTTTTTAATTTTGCAGAAGGTGTGAAAGTTACCTTAATATTATTTCTGTAGTGTTCTATTTTTTCTTATATTCCACTAATGTATGATATGACTATGCAATTATTTATGAGGATCTTGTGAACTGTTGTTGTTGTTGCAGCCATTGTTTATAAAGATTTGACTAATGATTTCATATTCCTTTGTTAGCGCCTTCTCATCGGAGAAAATTGTTAGGGCTCTATGTTTGAGGATGCTGATGACTTCTCATTTTTGTGTTGGGTGGTGGTAAGAATCTGTGTATATATTGGCCTGTGTGTGTAGCTTTGTGGTAGACCATGAAAGACAGCCTGAGGGAAGATGTGTGACAAGTGTGTGTGGAAAAGGAAAAAAGTTATTTTCAATCTCGATGGTAAATTGGATATGTTTATAATAAAAAATAATTAATAGTGGTTTTCGTACCATCATCGACATTAGAGTGGCCTTCAAATGCTTGCCCAAGGACACAACACTTTCAACAAACATCCTAGAGTTTACAATATTCCATGTTCTTGTGGCTTAATTACATAGGACAAACATTGAGAAGTTTAGAAATAAGACAAAAGGAGCATATTGGAGATGTCAATAACAACAGAGAAGATAGCTCAGGTCTGGCATTCCATTTCTCCCACACTCACCACAACATTGAATGGGACAAGAGCACAATGCCATCCAAAGAAGACAACTAAAGCGCCTGCATCATCAAAGAGACTACGGTGATGATTCACTCACAAGGCACTCTCAAAAAAAAACCAAGGAATGATTTTGTGTGATATTTCAAAATCACTTATCAGATCTTTAAACACATCAGACTAATTTTTCTGCAAACTATCGAGCACATCTACTGAACGACTGACCATGTACCAGCTTTCTTGTTTCTGTTTTACCTGTATTATTTTTGTGTAACGGTTCCTATACATTAGGTGTTTTTAGTTATGTAATGATTCACTTTTTTGTAAATTTAACGCTTGTAAATTTGTGTGTTCATCCTGACCCAGATGAAGCCACTAGCTTAAGTGACGAAACTAGTAGGTTTTATTAAATAATTATTACGACCTTATAAACCCAGTGTTAGTTATTTTTTATTGCATGCTTTTTGGTCAAAAAAAATCAACATACTCATCATGGATATGTTTATGTTATTTAAGTGACTTAGCAATATATTTAATGTTTGGCCACTGTGTGGACAAATGGTGAATATATTCAACATATCTGAGCCACACTTTAGGCTTTAGACTTGCTGAATCTAGGTCAGGATGAAACTAGTGGCTACACTCATCCCCCCCCCCCCCATGAAATACCCTTGCAAAGAGAACTGATATTGGACAGAAGTTTGTTTTGTATGAGAAGAATTGTGTCATTGATTGGGACATTCATGAAAAGGGCAGTTACATCAAAGCTGGCTAATAAATCTTCTTTGTTGAGAGTGTATGCTTTTAGTTTTGTTTATGGGGTGTATTTTTTATGGGGGGGGGGGGGGAATGAGTGTAGCCACTAGTTTCTTGGTTAAGTGATGGGACTGTTGATTCCTTCAATTATTGGTCATAGTGGTGCATCTGTTTTGTGTACTTTTGGCAGGCCATAAATTCTGGGAGCATGGACATAATGCAAGTAACACCTTTTTAATTGTTTCCTCTGGTCAAGTGATGACTGATTGATTAGTACCAAGTGATTAGTTCCGTTTTTTTTTTTTTTTTTTTTGGAAGGATTATTGTTAACCAATTGGTACATGTTGTGGTTTGATACCAGTTGGTTCCTTTTTTTTTTCAGGTAAGCCAAACAAAACATTGCTATCACCAAGGTGGACAAAGGCAATGCTACTGTCATTCTTGATCAGGTGTTATTTTCCTAATTATAAGTAAAGTAATTGCTCTAATATGTGTATTTTGGTCTGCATAAATTTTACACAACGAAGAATATTGTTTTGTTCATGAGTGTTCATATTATAATGATTGCTTTATTAAACCAATTTAAATATTTCAAATAAATTTAAAAAGTATATCCAGTTATTAATTTTTGGAGTTATTTTGGTTTTTGCTGTTTTTAGGCATCACCATAGTTGCTTAGTGGTTACAGTAGCGCTGAGTACATTTAACATTAAAAGTATAAACAAAATAAAAAAAAATTTCACATCAGTCAATGCCTTTAGAACTTGTTGCAATATACTTTAATTTGAGCACTTTCTAATGTAGGGAGTGAAATTAAAAACAAATCATGTTTTTTAAAAAAAAAAAAAAAGTAGCAATTCTACAAATACAAAACAAACAAATTATAACTAATATCGATACATAGCACCACTAGTGGCAAAAAAACGGAACTATGATGCTCTGAATTTGTAATTCGGTTATAAAAATACTCAGTTAAGTTTCCAATAATACAGAGTTCACTGTGATTGGTTAATAATTGTGGATCATTAGTAATGATATAGATTATAGAAATTCAGATTTACATGGTAATTAAATTCCTGAAAAAATTGCATTCAGTTGTTGGAACATGAAATAAATTATTGTATTTGCCGGTATATAAGACGCATTTTTTTTCTTTGAAAATAGGTCTGAGAAACAGGGTACGTCATATATGCCGATACTCAGTTTTTTATTACTTTCATTTCTGAAAATTTTCTCTTGGCAAATTATGGCTGAAAAACGTTGCCATTGCTACAATATTGCATTCAAGTTACGTGTGATTGCATATGCTAAAGAACATAGAAACAGGGTGCAGAGAGGCATTTCGGGCCAACTCCAACTGGGAAAATGATAAGAACTTGGATAAAATTTTTTCCTAAAAAATGTGTACAAAAAAGGGGGTGTGTCTTATACTCCGGCAAATATGGTAACTTTATTAGCAGTAATAACAGTTTGTTTTCATCATTTGGTATGACTGCTTTTATGCTTCTTATTCTGTGAGCTTTTTTTTTTCTTTTTTTCTTTAGAGTCTATGGAACAACCAAAACAGCACGTAACTATGATGCAAATTGATTGTGAGGTGATGAATACCAAACTTGTTTATGTCAAAGAGTCACTGATTCCTCCACATTTATGGCATAAACAAAATCATAGTACTTCTGGTGGAGATCCTTATACAGATTCTTCAGGATTTACCATGCCACATAGTTCAGGGAGTAAGCTGCAAAGGTCTAAAACACATCGAAGGTTTAGTGAATCCAGATCTCCCTAACTGAATACACATAGTGCTGCTGCTGTGCGCACCATGACACTAGCTGTGATGTAAAGACTGAAGTGAGATCATTTGCTTTGCATTAATAACTTCAGTGATTTTTGAAGTGTTTCAACATAACCCATCTTTGGTGCACTCATTTTAATGCAGAAACAATCCCTCATAGAATAAGAAAAAGGCCATTGGAAGAAAGAAAAAATAGTGCAAAAATAAAGTACATAGGGAAGAAATGAATGGGAAAAAAAGGCTGAAGAAGAAAAAAAAATTATAAAAAAAGGAATAACAGGTACAAGTGTTATTTTTTAAACACTGTAGTGTGTTCAGAAGATAGCCATAAATTCAAAATATGCATGAATTATTTTAGTGAATTTTTATCACAGGTTACATACTGACCTTAGACAGCAGTTAATGTAATATTTCCTTTGTACTTTGAAAAATTAAAACAAAAGTTGTGTGTGTTGAATACATTTGGGAGTTATCCCTAGATAAATTTCATTTTGAAAACGATATACCATTTGGGAACAAAATGCAATTTAGATATATTTTAAATAGACAAAGAAAAAAATATTATTCTGAAAATCATGTTATTTTTCTTTGTTAATTGGTCATGTACTTCTAGCATCATATATTTTTTCCAGTCTAATAAAATGATAATAAAAAAAGTAGATCATTTTATGCTAGTATAAGAAAGAATATAAAATAGAAATGGTTCTTTAACTAAATATTACATTAACTGCTTTGAAATAAAAATTAGTTTTACTTAAATATTAGGCCTAGTTATGTATTGCACACTTAATTGCAGAACTTCATTGCCATATATTATTTTATCCATAGTAATTCTTTGGATGGCTGCATAATGTGAATGATCCAACAATATAAATTTTAGTGTTACTATAGTGAGAATGAGAATATCTCAGATGTTCTTTTTTTTTTTTTTTTCATATGTGCTCATCTGTTGGATCAAATCTGACATCATGTAAGAAATACTGTTAAAGTTAGGAAATTAAGATAAAATTAAAGACAAAACCAAATAAGGCATAAGTCTCTCAAGTCCACTGATGGAGAATTTGTGCTTGGTCGTTGTACTACCACCACTACTTGTTGTTTCTTAACTATATGAAAATGTCAGATTCTTAACTAGCTGTTTCCTTTTATCTTCAAGTCTTAGAAATGCCATTCTTGGGTAATCCTCAATGTGTTTATGCACAAATATTTACTTATTAGTACATTAAGATGGCCAAAATATGGAATATAAGTAGCACAAAGCAATCATATTGATACTTTTACGAAATGTGAAACTTTAACGCTCATCAATATCACTTAAATAAATTCATCTTTGTATTTACTATTTCTATTTGATATAGATTCTATCTTTCATTAACATGCCTATTAGAATCATGATGTTCTAGTCTAGGAAATATTTATATTAGGCCAGTGAGTGTGCAGAAAGTATTAAACATAGCAAAAGGCATTTAGAGATTGTTTTATGTTGTGCAAGATATACAAATTGCACCTGAAGTTTTTCAGATGGTATTGTGCTCATTTAATTATTAATGACATACTATAAGATGATTTAAGAAAATATCATTTCAAAATGTGATTCGCTCTAAAAATTTTTTTTTTTTTAAACTTGCAAAGTAAGCTAAATATGTTTTAAAAATGAGTTATCAAATGCTTTTCCTTAGAAAGAAAAATCTTTTGAAAGTAGTAATAGCTTTGAAAGTGTATAGTCATGCATTCATCAAAACAAGTTGATTTAAAAAAAAAAAAAATCAGTTGATATAACATTATCTTTTATCCACTTATGATAAGAGAATAGTTTTATTTATTAAGGAGCATATTTCAAAATGTACTGGATTCTCACTGGTATAAGTCTTTTTAGGTCTTCAAAAGAATGACATGCTCATTATTACTTTTTATTTTTATCCTTAATGTCAGGAGGCGAGTTTGTAAAGTTTAACCTACTTGTTAAACATTTTTCAGGGAGGAAGCAATTCATTTTCTGCCCTTCAAAAGGATCAAAACTTACTGCAGAAATACAAGATAGATTTGATCAGTGAATATCTCAACCCATGTGTATGATAATTGCCTTTGCATCCCCCCCCCATAAATTTTAATTGGTTGGCTTAGTGCTATGATTTCTCTTCTCTCTCTTTTTTTTAATTATTTCTTAGATTTCAAATTAAAAAATTGGGTTTGTGCAATGCAAATTTTATGGATTTTTTATTTATCAATATATATATATATATATATTGGTATGAATACAATACCAAAAAAGAAAATAAATTGGATTATTTATTAATAATTTTCCTACTTCCCCCCCTCCCCCCACACACTTGGCATTTTTCCAGTCCTTGCTCACATATAATTATAAATGGTACAGTGGGATTTAACAATTAATTATCTTACTGTAAAATCATTGAATAGGAAGAGAGAGAGAGCAGCACAGTTATATATAATTTAATTTTTTTTAAATGAATTTTATTTCCTGCTTACTTCAGAAAGGTCAAAAGTAAGAGTTAGCCTTATCTCCTCATAGCAGTCGCTTTCATAATCTGTTATCTTGTCATAGTACTATATATTTTGTTTTACTATAAACATTGACTTGATAATACAGATAATTATAAGTGGTTTACCTGAGAATAATATGTTATACAGTTATTATAATAACAGCTAGTATAGCCTGTTTTTGTTTAGGAGTGTCCCTTATTTTAAATACATTGGCTATTATTATTCAAAAAAGGGGTATATATATTTTAGGGCATTATGGGTGAGTATAGAAGGCAATTATAGCAGAATAAAAGAGGTGTAAAAATTTTGTACATATCTTGTTTTGATTCCAGGATGTCTTCCAATTTCATGATCCTGCTTAAGGTTGTTTATAGGGGGGGGGGTTTGACGTGGGAAAATAAATTTGGAAACCCGGGTTATGTATTAATAATATATATATTACTGTGTTTAGGGGCACATTTTGTGGGGGGGGGTTACTTATATGGAAACTGGGGAGGGGATATACATATATTGTTATACAGTATATGAGAAGGAGAAAAAAAATTAATGCAACTCCCCCACCCATGAAAGGTTTTAATAAATGTATAGTACATCCATACTGTGGATGGATTAAGAATTTTTTTTATTTTTTTATATAATTTAGAAACTCCTTGAGACCAAGTGTGAAATTTTTTCAAGCTACTTCAGGCCTCCATTAAATGGGGGCATTGATTTCAATTTCATCCTGCACCTAAACAACAACCACAAACTTCCATGCCTACAATGAGTTATTACTTGAATTTGATTTTTAACAAAACTTATTGGAGAATGCACACATTTAATGAACAGAATATATCGATCTTATGGCATTGGCTATAATCCCATTACTAGTTATGGTTTGTCACTCAAACCAGTAGATACCATTGTCTTAGTAGTCAGTCTCCAATTAATATTAGTCATTTACCTCATCATCACCTGCTTCAGATTAATAACTGTTTTGCTTTCCTGAACAAAGCTGTTTCTTTTATATGCCACACCTCCTTCAAGAATAAGGCATTTCTACTGAAATTTTGAATTGTTCCAATTTTTTTAGCTTGCTGATGACAGTACATTCTATTCCTGTTATTCAGTTGACTAACTTTGTAGTGCTGCCCTTCTCAATATGCTTCAAACTGCATCCTTTGCACAGTGTGTTCAATGGCAGAATGCAGCTGGTCTGGACTGTTATTGCACACATGCTATGTTATGCTGCCTTTTAGTACTGGCAAGTTATCAGGATGATCCCTGTCTTTGAGAAATCCCCAGAACCAGAAGTCACAGGGAGTTAAACCAGGTGAACAAGATGGCCATGCAGTGGTAAAAGCACAGCTGAACACTATGAAATGTTCTCGGAGAACCTCTTGCACAGATCGACAGATGTGTGGTGGGGACCAGCATCCTGCATGAAAATGACCAAATCCATGCACAGGCACTGCTGTAGATGACACATTAAAATTGTGTCACAGCTACAGCATATCATATTGCAATGCCTCTTGGCAATGATAAATGAAGCTGTAAACATGCACCAGACAGTAACTTTGGGTGAATGCAAAGAAATTTACGTTCACCGCATCCAACTCCACTCAAGCGAGAAATGTTAAAGCAAATGTCAGTCAACTTTCTTCTTAATTCCATGCACTTGGTATTTAAAGCCCTGTGGGTCCAACTCTTGTGTCAGGGTTGTCTTTAATGGATAGAAATGCAGAATCTTCCATAGAATTTTCCAGACAGTTGTATAAGGCACATCCACGTGTCATGATACAGCATGTGAAACTGCAGGAACCAATGCTGTTATTCATGGACTGCTCCAGTAGCAACTTCATTCACTTTGTTGTGAACTGATTGCTTTTTGACCTCTGCTAGGTCTAACTCCCAATAATCCATTTCTTCAAAATGACTAATCATTCATTGCAGAGCACATAGAGATAGTGGACCTTGCTAACATCTGTTCAGTTGACAAAATTTGCAGAAACAGCATTCCAATTGTTAAGATAGTACAGCTTTACAAGCAAAGCAGATTGGGACAAGGTTGGTGCAATCACTGTAGACGATCAGAATGAAGGGAAAAATCCCATGTCCATCTTTTTTAAACCCTCCTCACCTGCCGGATTGCATGATATGCAAATTCTATGCATTTGGTGTTTAAATGTCCCTGTGGCGAATTTTGGAACTAAAATACCCCCCCCCACACACACACACCTCAGATATTGCTTCTATATGATGCACAATGTATTCCTGCAAAGTTTTTTGTAGCATTTGGATTGTTGGATAGTGCTCCACAATTAAACAGGGCTTTAATTTTGATCACCTTGTATATCTAAAAGTTTATAGGCAACATCTTCAGTTGTTTTCATTTTTAATGTACATGATTATAAAATTTTGTTCAAATGATCTTGATAAACAAGAATAAATTTGAAACCTTAATCTTCTTAGGACTGCATGTTGATTAAGTCGACTATTCGTTTCATTAAAAATCATTGGTCCAACTACTTTTTAGAATATTTCGCATACAAATTCAAAAGCATAGGGCTTTTTGCAATCATGTTTTTTTTTTATATATTTCTTAATTTCTTTTGTCATTCTGTTTCTCCTCCATGTCCAACTGAGAGATGTCTCATGCATGATATTGAAAAGTTCATCTGTGGTGACATAGTATTTTATAGTTGAATTATCATTTATGTTTAAGTTGTGTTTTCTTAGTTCTAAATGCCTTTTCCCTCAACCGAAAACGAGTGTTTGAAGTATTTTCCGAGATTACTGTGGCTAGCTTTGCATTAAATTGTCATTTATTTATTCTACTTTAGTAACATCCATTTTGAATGCATACCTACGTCAAAGCATTCATTAATCAAAGTAATAATTTACTATTGAAGAATATACATAATGACCAGTGATTTTGATAAATTCACAGATATTAACCATATTGATATTTAGGATTATTCATAATTCCCTGTCACTTATAATATCCTATTTATCAAATTTTTCATAACACACACACACACATATATATAGTATAATGTTTTAAATAACTGCTTCACAAATAAGAGAAAGTTAAATGGAATTTTCTCTTACATGTGTGAAACTTATTATTTACAATGTTATACTATGTCTAACTTGCATGTCTCTATTAAACTTCTGTGTATATATATATATATTATGATATTTTCTGATTATTTCTGTCATATCTAGATAAAATTATTAAAAAGAGCATACCAATTAAAAATCTCATGTATAAAATATTTGTACATAAGAGTTCTCTGGCTTATCATACACTCATTTCAGTTAAGTTGTGTGTCATTATCATAATTATCATAAAAAAATAGAATATTGTCAAGGTCAGTAAAATTTTAGTAAAGCTCCTTTCTTGACTAAAATTTCATATTTGCTTACTTTATGTTAACATACATTAATAGTGCACAAAACTAAGTTCTGAATAAAGATTAAATATATGAATTTATACACACACGTGTGTGTGCGTCTGGCAGGCAGTTGATTTGGATTGCCTTATATTATTAAATATAATTTTGTTAATAAAAATGTTTTGCTAGCCTGCTGTTTAGAAATTAAAAAAAAAAAAAAGTGCAGTGTGCACATGGAGTGATAAAATATTTAGTAACTGTAAATGGAGAAAATGGAAATATGAATCATGGGAACATATTTAAAATACATTGCATTTCTTATTAAATAATTAGCATGTACTTTGGCTGCTTTATTATAACAGTTATTGTTTATATATATTTGAAGGAAGGCTGCATTTTGTTTCATATATTCTTAACATACTTCATAGTTTACAACTGTTTTGTTTTTCATGCGATTTTTTATTAAAATATCTAGTCCTTAGTACTGCATGTATACAAAAGTGTTCACTTGTTAAAATATAAAATAAGGAAAATGTTTTCAATTTTCAATATGTATAATAGGGATCATCCTTACATGATGACATTCTTTTAGGGGGGCTTAGAGAGAAGTTTGCTGTAAATGAGAACACAGGATATCTAGAATGTCATATCAGACTACACGAGTTTGTTATTGGCAAAAATTTTAATTGTGTTAGGAACATAGCATGTTTGACATACTTAAAATTAAAAATCTTTGAAATCCAGTCATGGTTTCAAAACATGGCAGCTAAAATATATGCAACTGTATTAAAAGTTACATTTAAAAAAAAAGAAAATGTTAATTTTTTTTTATTTATAGTTTGATATGAAGGGAAGGAAATGAAGCTAAAAGTCCCCCCAAAAAGTGACATCATTTAAGGAATGAGCCTTAAATTAAGCATAATTAGTGTCAGAATAACTGAGAAGTGCTAAATTTCTGATCGTTGCTAATAAATGTTTAATATACATATGTGTGAACTGTCTTCTTTTGGAAAAATGGGTGTTTCTTATTGATACAAATTTAATATATATATATATATATATATTAAACCCTTTGCAAGCAACCCTTTGTCCCCTGTGCTAGCTAACATCTTCCTTGAAGACTTTGAAAAGAAAGCCATATCTTCCTTCTCATTTAAACCAAAAGTTTGGAAAAGATATGTTGATGATATATTCATTATTTGGAATCACGGGCACACAGCTCTCACAGATTTTCTTCGTCATCTAAACATCCAACATCCTAATATAAAATTTACTGCTGATATAGAAAATAATAACTCTTTACCTTTTTTGGATGTTATGCTTACACGATACTCTGAAAGATTAAAAATCTCTATGTACAGAAAACCTACGCATACCAATAGATATCTGCATAATCTTTCTCATCATTTTCCACCACAAAAACTTGGAATTATATCTACCTTAGGACACAGAGCACGTTCTCTCTTAAATGAACAAGATGAACTACAAAAAGAAATGAATCACCTCACTCTTATTTTTAAACAAAATGGATACTCTGAAAAAACAATTAAGAAACTTCTTCTGAACCCTCCTAAGCAGTGCACAACAGAGACTATTAATTTTAAAGGTAGCATCTCTATTCCATACATTAGCACAGTCTCTAAGAAAATAGCTAAAGTCCTTAAAAAATATAATATCAGGACCTTCTTCACCACACTTCCAAAAATCCGCTCTCTAATCAGCCATCCAAAACCTACTCATCACAACCTTAAGTACCCTGGAGTATATAAATTGTGGTGTGATTGCAATATCCCATACTTTGGTCAAACTAACAAATCTATTGAACAACGCATAGAAGAGCATAAGAGAGACATCTCATACAAAAGATCTCATGCAACTGCTTTATCCAGTCATGTTCTTTTTTCAAATAATCCTAATGATGACCAACAAAGCCACTCTGTATGCTGGAATAGATCAGAAAATATTTTTCGCTGTGAAGATGAGTTTGAAAGAAAAATCGTAGAATCACGGGAAATCCTACTGAACCCGGTCCACTTAAATAATAATTTAAGTTATAACATCCCAGATAGCCATGCTGCAGTTATTCAATATTGGCGTTCACGTGAACTTGCACGCACAATTGCAACAAACAATGGCACGCCAGTTGGAACAACTTGAAAAATACAACGTTTTTATGTATCGATTATGTGAGGCAATTTGTACCTGTAATTTCCAGTTTGTTTATTTAAATAATTCAATGTTTATTAGTATTCCTTTCCTTTATAAATACCTGAAGAAGGCTGCTATATGCCGAAACTAGTAGTATTTATCATTAAAATCTTTATATGTTATCTCGGTCTTGGAGTCATTAAATCTATTTTTTGAAATATATATATATATATATATATATATATATATATATATATATATATATATATATATATATATATACACACTGTCCAGCAGATCTGTCTGCAAATTCATCCGGTTTGTAAATTTACAAGTAATAGCACTTAACTGTGAAAAGATATTTTATTAAAATACGGTGATTATGCACAGTATCTACAAATGAAGTGTTAAGTTGTACAATGTTACTGCATTTTAAGAATACAGTCAGATGCTATTAGCACATACATTTGAGCAATTATGGATATGTATATTAAAATTCAGAAGAACTAAAGATGAAGCACTTTGGAAGGGGAAAGTGAAAAAAATAATAATAATAAACCAAAATATATTCATAGTTCCAAAAAATTAAAATTTGCAGTTCGCTCTTCTTCTTTTTTTGCCCTTTTTTTTTTTTTCATATTTACATATTTTACAATATATATACATTGTGCACAAAACTAAATTCTAAGTAAAGAACTTTCACTCGTTCAAAATGCATTAAAACAAAGTGCACCATCATACTGTATATAATATAAATACTGTGCATGCATGCCACTGTTTATCTACAGGTTATTTCTTCCAGTTTTTCATTAAATAATTTCAAGTAACAAAATAGTTATTTAAATTCACTCTTAATTATCAGTAAAATTATTATGCTGCAAACTGATTATAAAATGCCTCGGTCAGGTACAAACTTGTTGGTTCTTTGTGCTACTTTATAGTTGTTTCTTGTGTCAACTTGGCAGGAAAGGAATCTGAATCATTACACTCTGTGCATGTCTTAACGACTTTTTTTCAAAGTCAAACATCCAAAGCTAACTTCCATTTCACTACTTCGCACAGTACTCATTTCTCTTCTCTAATTCTGCCCATGGATTGCTTAACATTGATGGGTTGACATACACTCTAATGTTATCGATATGGCCGGGATTAGAATCATTAGACGAATTTGAAAAGGAATGCTGACCTGTTGAATGTTTCCCAGAACTGCCAGATGATGTATTAAAACCGGAACCCCCCGATGATCTCTCCCATTTATTCCATGATCCTCTTGGTGAATTAAATCGTCCATTCTTTGGCGACTTCCATGAATCAGGACTGGGAAAAGTCCTACTTGCTGGTGATAGACTGCTTTCAGATCTCGGTGAGAAACGAGGAAAATTATACGGTGCACCTCGAAATGAACGTCCCCTGCTTTCAAAAGGTACAGTTAAAGATGATACCAAAGGAGATATAGGGTGACTAACGCTATTTGGCGAAGTATGTTGACTGTACGGAGTCCGCGGAGAACTAGCGAAAAAATTCACGTGGGATGGCAAAGGCGGTCTATAAAATTGATCGCCCATAATTGTAAATAACAATCAGCAGTACTTATACCACAGTAGTAACACTGGATTGCAAACAAGCTAATGATAACTTTTAAACAAAAACACATTAAATGCACGCTTCCTTAACAGCAGAAATGGCGCCTCTCGATGAAAACCATACCCTAGTACGAAAAACGTATAAAAAAAACGACGCCCTCTATCTCATTCTCGAAATAACGAAAAATAATAATTATGTAGAGGTAATGCGCCAATCATTGATCGCATAATACTCGCAGTACAGCCGTGCGTATTCCTAGTTACTTTTAATATAGTAATTGTTTTCCGCTTTAACCTATACCAGGAAAGGAGAATTGGATATCTGAAAATGAAAAATCGAATAATAGGATCCTTAAGTAACTCATGAAAATGTAATTTTTGAAATCAGTATAGCAGGTTGGGATTCGTGCGCCCGTTCAAATAGATGCAGATAAGTTTGTTCGCTAATAAGATTTGTTCAGTAGCCAAAATTATATATGTAATCGAGTAGACCGGAAAATTAATGGCCATTTACTCTCGTAACGACTACCAATTCCAGGCCCTTTTTTCTTTTGAACACTACATGAATTTGCAGAATGAGCGTTCAGGTAGTGACCAAAATTGAGATGGGATCAAGATTTATTGATTCATAAACGGCAAAAAAAAAAAAAAAAAGTTTGCGTGACCAAGCAGATCGAGTGTATTTTATGATAGCAGCCTTACGCGTTGTTGACGTCCTACAAAGTACGTAAACTGGCTAGAAGAACAAACACGCTAATATAAATCCTCGTTCTAATCGGTTTACTGTTTCAAAGAGATGCGGTTCTTAATTGTTTTGGTTGTAATTTCAAAAGAATCGTATCTGTCTGAAAGAGTGAATACATGTGCTGTGTTATTTGCACCATTCATACACTTCCAATTAAGATTTTCATTGCATGTGAATGAAAAATTGGGTCTTGGAGAAGAGCAAGTGGCCATCTTATGTGTATGTATACGCCACACAAGTTGGCTGTACAGTAGAGAAGAAAGTTCTGGAACGTGTTAGATGAGGGAACTGGACGAAAACAAGATGGTGATTGTTGGAGGAGACTTGAACGGACACACAGGGAGACAGAATAGAGATTGTGAAAGAGTCCATGATGGCCATGGAGTGGGAATGATGAACCAGAAAAGAGAGGATTGTGGACTTTGCAGTAGCGTTTGGTCTTCCAATTGTGAACTCGTTTTTCTACAAGAAGGAAGACCATTTGATAACATTTAGAAGTGGTAGCAACAGTTCACAAATTGACTACATTTTAACTAGAAAACATCTTAAGGTTGTGACAAATTGTAAGGTAATTCCAACAGATCAAGTAGCACCGCAACACCGACTGCTGTGCGCAGACTTTAAAATAAGATAGAAGATAAGAGCCTCTGGTAGCCATGGGATGAAGACAAGTGGTTTCGCTTAAAAAAAGTGTGAGGAAATCGTTTTAGGGAGAGGGTTTAGAGAAGATTTCGGATGGACCAGAAAGTGTAAAAGATTGGTGGAAACAATTCAAAAGTAATCCTGAGCTGTGCAATCGAGGTACTTGGTGAGACATCTGGGAAAGATTAGAGAGCAGGAGGGTTGGTGGTGAAATAATGTTAAAGAAACAGTGATAGCTAAGAGGAAGGCAAAGCAGAAGTGGGATGAGTCGAGTGGAAGAGGACAGAAAGCAAAAAGCCAAGAGAGTTGTGGTGAAGGCTATGGCATATCAAGTTCTGTATGATCAATTAGAAACAAACGAAGAACAGAAAAATTTACCAACTAGCAAAAGATAGAAATAAAGCAGCAAAGGACATCTTCCATGTGAGGCAGATCAAAGATGCTGAAGGAAGAGTATTATGGAGGGATGTGAACATAAGAAACAGATGGAGAATATAGTTTGAGGAACTGTTGAATGAGGAAAATGCGAGGACACAAGATATGCAGTATGCTGAGGGGATGTGCAGAACAGTAGAGTGGAAGTGAAGGAAGCCATGAAGAATGGAAAATCGGTGGGCCCAGACAGGATTCTAGTGGAGGCATGGAAGGCACTGGGGGCTAGAGGGAATTGACCTACTGTGGGACCTGTTCATGAAAGTTTCCCAACAGGAAAATGTATCCGAGGAATGGAGTGAACGTACTCTTGTCCCCATCTACAAGGGTAAAGGGGATGCACAAGACTAAGAATTACAGAGGAATAAAGTTGATGTCCCACACAATGAAAATCCTAGAAAGGGTTCTTAATGGAAGATTGAAGAAGGAGGTGGAGATTGCAAAGGAACAATTTGGCTTCATGGCTGGAAGATCAACAACAGATGCTATCTTTGGGTTATGGCAGATGATGGATAAGTTTCGAGAGAAACAACGGAAGATACATCTAGTGTTTATTGATCTGGAGGAAGCATGATAGAATGCCAAGGCAAGAAGTCTGGAGGTGTCTGAGGGAGAAGAAGGTACCAGAGAAATATGTCAGGTTGGTGCAGGAGATGTGAAGACGAGTTCGGACCTGCCTGGGAGAGAGAGAAAGTTTTCAAGTGACAGGTGGCTTTCATCAAGGGTCAGCATCAAGTCCGTTTCTGTTTAATATTGTGATGCAGGTGGTGACAGAGGAAGTGAGAAAAAATGTGCCTTGCACAATGTTGTATGCAGATGACATCTTGCTGTGTGCAGATTCAAGAGAAGTGGCAGCTAAACTGGAAAGTACTGGAAGAGAGAGGCATGAGATAGCAGAAGTAAGATAGAGTATATGTGTTGCAAAGCAGACGGCGGCTAGGACACAGATTTAGAGCAGGAAGGTGAGAGACTTTTGATACTTAGGTTCAACAGTAGAAGAAGATGGAGGGGCTGAGAAGGAAGTGGGATACAAGCGGGTTGGAGGAACTGGAGAGAGATGGCTGGAGTGCTATGCGATAAGAGGGTGCCAATCAATCTGAAAGGCAAAATCTATAGCACAGTAGTGAGGTCATGCTATGGAAACTGTAGCCCTGAGGAAAAATAACATCAGCAGGATGGAAGTAGTGGAGATGAGAATGCTTTGGTGGATGTGCAGTGTGACCAGGAAGGATCACCTGAGAAATTGCCTTGTAAGGGGAATGGTGAAAGTTACGAATTTAGAAGCAAAGATACAGGTGGCAAGGTTGAGATAGTTTGGTCATGTGATGAGGTGGGAGGAAGAGTATGTGGGAAGAAAGGGCATAGGGCATGTAGGGGAAGAGGAAGCATGGGAAGCCAAAGAAGAGATAGAGGGAGATGGTGGAGGAGCACTTGAGGATGAAGAACTTGGATTTGGTGACAGCCCAAGACAGGATGTGGAGGAGATTCATCATTAACAGCGACCCCACTTAAGTGGGATGGGCTGCAGAAGAAGATTGCATGTGAATGAAGCTCTGAAAGCAAAAGCTTCATAATGCATTAAAGAACTCATGTTAGTTCTATGATGATTTAATGGACTACTACATATATATTCCTTTGTGAACTAGATTTATCTTCCCCCCTCCCCTTCTAGAATTTAGGAGAGATAGTTCTGGTTACAAGTATATGCTGCAATTACATGTTCTGACATAAACATGGACTTTATCCTTCCCCGAGTTTTGGGTAAGGGAAAAAACCTACATGTGTATGTACTTGTCTCCATCTGGCTTCTACTGTTGTATAAGGTAGATATATCTATAGACTGAACTTTACATCTATATGTATATTCACTGGCATGTGAAAAAATTGCACTAATGCAAACAATTGCAATCGTGAGATCAAAGACTATACTGAATGCGATTTTGATGTAACATGATTGTCTGATGACAAACATCAAGAGAAGGGGAAACGCCAGAAAGCTGTACTAACGCACTGTTTGGAAAGTCAATGGACACTCCCCCCACACCCATGGACTAGGTGCATCGTGCCATGTAATGAGTTCGTGTTTGTAGCTGTATAAATTCGAGAAATATGATGCCCCAATGTCAGTGCAATTGTGTCTGGGTAAAATAGCTGCGAAAGGTAGCTGGCGGAGTTCGAAAGAGCCGTTGTGACATGCCATGTTGCAGACCTATGTTCGGCAAATTGTTGAGGAATTGGGCCGTCTCCAGTTAACAGCCAATGATACCATACTAATATTGAAACGCAGGGAGTCAATTGCAAGTGCTACCTGCACTTGTAGACTCACCGAATGAGACCGAAGGATATATAAAAAGACGCCATTCGTCAGTCGACACGTTGAAAGCGAAGTTCCAGGCATCAACTGGAACAGGAATCTCACAAAAAGATTCAGAATCGAGACTCACAACATGAGTTTCCATTTTAGGACCACAATATTAGTGGTTCAAAAAGTGTCTATAGTGGGATGTGGAAAGCTATATTATGGAGCGATAAATCAAACAAGGACTTTACTAACTGTACCGAGCAGTCGACGGGTGTGGCAGATGCCCAATGAACGTCCCTTTCCAGAGTGTGTAAACCCCAACTATGAAATTCGGAGAGGGCGATATGATGTAATGGTTCTATTTTTGACTTCTGTTTTTGCTGCCACAAACATTGATACCCGACAGGTTTCTGGATACTGCTATCTTCCTACTCTATAGCGTTTCTGTGGAACTGACCATTGTCTCAGCAAGACAATACGCCATATTATAAGGCTGTAACTGCATGGCTTGTAGACATGAACGCCAGCACACCTGAAAGGGTCTATAGATATTCAGCTCAGTAGATAATTAAAGAACTGAACCCTGTCATTAAATGAACATAGCAATTAAACTAAAAGTAAAAAATCCATAGTATGGAGTGTCGAATGACTACACTGTTTTCTACTCCGATGAGCGAGTATGGGCCTGCCCAGATGATTTCCAACTGTGAGGTTTGAGAGCTGAAGTATAATGTTTTGGTGCTGTTTGTACTATTCAGGACCCAGCTCATGATTTGAGGATAAAGACCTACTTCAAGTCCAGAGATGCAAAACCCTTCAACACTTCTGTCCATTTCAAAAGAAGCCATTCCGATATTAGGGTAATCAATGCGATTCGTGGGATGAATGTTTATTATTGTACGTTTGGAAAATTAGCTTTTCTTTTATGGAAATTCTAGTTTTTAAAGTGGTAACAATTTTGCTTGTACTACAGTTGGAAAATTTATGTACAAAGCACGCGACTTCGCATATTGGTGGCTAGTTCATGCATCCTTTATTTCTTTCTCTCTTTAGCATGAATTCATGATTCTTGGCACAAAGCCAAGGTCGGTTCTACGAAGTGTGGGAGTGCAATACCAATATGCGAAACTTCTGGATAATGTAATGCATTTCCGTCAAGGTGCAGCCCCGTCAGAGATACATCTCAGTACAACAACGCATCATGTTTATAATACAGATGCCATTGTGGCATAGTCTTTTTTTAGAAAATAATGTAGAAAAAACTATTTCCTTCAAGTATTGATAATGTTGAAGGGAGAGTGATTCCAAAATGCCTTACTGCTAATATTACAAACTGGACAAAGTTTAGGGAGGAGTGAAGTGAGATTGAGGCTAAAGGAGAAACATGTTACTGACTTGTATGCAGATTATTTAGTTTTCTCAAAGGAAGACAATCCTAATACTGATTTCAAGGAATGATTTGAACTAATATTTTGGAACTAAGCTTTTTTAACATATTACTGAAGCAATGAACAAAATTACATTAGGGTCTACATCAGAATGATATTTATGAAATTCATTGAGAGCAGAGAAAGCAATTGCCACTTCCACTGAATTATGCAGGCCTCTTTCAGGAAATATACAAATATTAAAATATTTGGTGTAAACACATAAAAATATACAAGTTCTATATTTTTAGTAATACTTTTTATATCCTTGAGGAAATCAGATATTCATGTTCTCTATAGAATTACAATTAGTAAATTGTAATAGGTCAAGAAAATTTATCTCAGCTAAATTCAATCGTCAAGTAACGTCAAATACCATAAAAATTGAACATACCATTAAGCTAAACGTCACATAAATTCACTCGACCATATGGGACCTTCGTTTGCTGCATTTATTCTATGATATTTGTATGCTATTCGTATTTAAATAAAAAGTAGTAGGCGAGGCCTTCATATCCTATCTAGCTTTCGGAGACAGTGGGAAGTTCAATCTCCACCGTTAGCTAATCAGAGATAGCTGGCCCATGTCTATCACCAATTATATAAAGTTACTGATGAAGAGACCTTTGCTATTGGTATTTTTATATTTTGTTTATTTTCTACTCACTCGTTCGGCCAGTCTTACCTCTCAAATTCCTCAAAATACAATAAAGGTTGAAGTTCTCACTTCCAAGTATATATATATTAAATTATATACTTGGAAGGTACAACCAAACTACTTAAACACGTTGACCTACAAGTGTCCTTTCACCCTATCATCAAGATAATTACTTTTCTAGGCTCAACCAGAGATATATATTTCATTTTGATCCATTCTGGATTTTATCCGATTCCAAGCTACTGTGGATTATCACATTTTGGCTAAACACGTACATCTGCGGCAATGCGCCCTGACGAACATTTAAACTATGTTAGCTTATATAATTTAGAACAGTGCTTCCCAAACTTCGGAATGTTAGGCCCCCTTTAGAAGAAATTAAAACATTTCACGGCCCCCCCTCGAAAAACTTCGTAATATATATAGACAAATATTATTATAATTTTTATTGTATTTATAGCCAATACAAAACATACACAGCGAATATTGCAAAAATCAAAGCAACAGATTGGCGTGTTGCTGTGGTAAGACCAAATTGTTTATTATATCGAGATACATCTCGGCAATAACTGAGCAGGTCACAGACCCGACTGGCAAATGTCCTTAAAGAATAACCGAAAGATAAACAAATCTGTAAACCTGCACCAGACAGTGATTTGGGTGATTGTAAAGGAACTTATTGGATGCAGGCGGGTTTTTCGCAGCCAATACCCGGCACTTGTGAGTATTTGCAGCTCCATTCAGGTGAAAGTGTCTCATCTCCCCACCAAATTATCCACGACCACTCCCGTCCAACTTCACTCGAGCAAGGAATGTTAACGTGGATGTCACTCGAGTTTGAAAGTACTGCAGGCGCAACTCCTGTGTCAGTGGTGTGTCGAATGGGTAGAAATGCAGAATCTTCGATAGAATTTTCCACATTTGTGTAAGGCACAGCGTTGATTCCGTCCCCTGTAGGAATCAACGCTGTTATTGATGGCCTGCTCCACAGCAGTCGTAGAAACTTCATTCATTTGTTGAGAGCTGATTGGCTTGCGATCTCTCCAGGTCGAACTCCCAACACTCCCCTTTCTTTAAAACGACTAGTGATTCTTCGCAGAACACGTGGATATAATGTACATTGTCAAAATTTTTTTTATCCCGAAATTCGCGGAGTTCAACAACAGCACTGCAATAGTTTAGGTAGTACAGGTCATGAGGAAAGCATGTTGGTGCAAGGTAAGTGCAATCACTGGTATTAAAACCAGAAAATTAAAATTAAGTGAAGTAAGACACTAAATGGCCGGGAATAATTTTGTGGGAGATGAGACTCACTTTCACCAGATTGAAGGGAATAATCCTGTGTCCATCTTTTTAAACCCTCATGGCATAGAGTTGCGTCTTTTGCAAATTCCATGCATTTGGTGTTTCTAATGCCACAATGCCTTAAACAGGGATACTTACATTTTGATCACCCTGTATTTAAATATGGTGTGTTACACTTCCCAAGATTTTTGGTTTATTTAGATTTTGATTTTGCTTATTAGATATCGATGCTTTTTCTAAGAGTTTATGCAGCTAGTGGAAGTAATTTGCATAACCAGAGCGCTAGTCGTCCGTTGAAGGATGACCAATGTTGAATTCTAATTGCGGACTAGCGGAATATTTTCTAAGCCCTTTTCGATCGGTTCCCGAGTTAGTTGATCTGTAGCACGGGAAAGCGTTTTTACACCTGAAACTCTGGTTATTCGTCCTGTAAACCGAATAAAATCAATTCAAAAAGCATCATTATTTCAGATAATAAATGTAGTTTTTAGGATTATGGACCAAAAGATGAGGGTCAACAATTTTCAGCAGCCACACTTCTCTTGGCACTATTACTCGGCTTCTAATGAAACAAATGACATAAACATTTGACACAACACTAATGAAGGTTGCCGCTTTCGACAACAAAAAGATACAAGAGGTGGTGCCACTAATTTCTTTATTTTCAAAAAGTTCGGTTTCTTTTTGAACAGGCGGTGTAGGTTTGATTTCAGTCTTCACCTAGAAAAAACTTTTCCCAGGTATTTTGTATGATGGTTCCCGAAATCAACGATTCTGATGCATGCAATTCTTCAACTCAGCCAAATCAACTATAGAACTAATATTATTTCAGGCAATCTGCTGTGCCTTCTTCGCGATAAATTTAAAAAGCATCATTAGCGCTAAATCGCATTACCATTGATGACTAAGACTGGAGAGTGACCTACAGATTTCCTAAAATTTGTCAAATCTTGAATAAAAAAGTGAGAGGTTTTATTTTTAATTGATCTATGTATCACTATGAAAATGGAGTTTGCATCCATAGCTCTAGGCCACTCAACACAAGACTGTTGTAAGTTGGATTTAAGTAGGCGATTAGACGAACTTTTTTAAAGCCCTTCCTGGACTGTTCCAGAATTAGTTGACCTCTGGTATGTACCACTACAGTTTCTATCTCCACAAAACTCGCTTTTTAAAGCCAAACCACAAAAAATCAAACTCATTATTACAGACCATACTAGGAATGTTGGGACTTAGGGCCACAAAACTGCAGGAGGTTTCTGCCCTCCTGAAAATCTTTGATTGATTCATAATCTCTTGTAAAATCTCGCGAGAAATTTTTTTTTTGAGAATTTTTGCTAAATATTTTACAATTGTTTTTGTCTGAATTTCTTAAGAAAAAATTTACTTAGTAAGATATAAAAATATAAAAGAATAAATTACTGTTAGAATGCACCTGCACTTTAGACTTGTTTGAAAAAGCTTAATAGGAGTTAAGCTGGATTAGCGCTGAATACTACCAAAATCGTAAGGTCTGGCGGCCAGCAGTGACGTCTGTTCTTTCATTGCTTCTGGCTAATCATGGAATACTCCGTATTAAGAACAAAGGACTGAAGATAAAATAAAAGTGCAGCAGTTAAGGGCTTTTTGGTCATTGGCTCTTCACCTACGAAGTTTGCGCGAGCTCCTTCCCGCAACCGAGGATCGACCGGACGAGGTACGTTCTAGTTCCAATGTGTATAACGAAATGTATGTCCGACTTCCCCTCTCGAGATTGTTAGCAAATAAGCCATTAATTTGTTGTAGTATGTTATGTTTATGTAATTCGAAATCGTACAGGATTAAGAGAAGTTAGATAGGGCTAAGCGGCCTCGCAAACTCCCAATATACGGGAATAAAAAGGCGTTATGTGATTTTTTTTTTTTTTTTTTTTACTTGTTAACTAGCTGGAAAAGTGAATGTGAAATAATGGAAAATTATGTATTGTTAAGTATGTCTAATTCACAGACTGATTGTGATAGTGTCTGAATTAGTGTCATTTAAGTTTTGAATATATTGGAAGAAAGTTGAATGTAATCCCTCCTGGAATACTAGTGCAAACTTGTAAGCCAAGTTGTGTCATAAAAGACACTTTTATATCAAAGCAAACCAGGGTTTTTCTGATAGTGAAAGCACTATAGTTTCTGCTGCTATGATAGCAAGTAAATTTGTGTGTTAAAGTGTTTTTGATTAAGTTAATCTTATAGGTGATTAAGAGCAGAGCCTCTGTAGCTCAGTGGATGTGGCGTTTGCACACCACAGCGCTCGACCGCACGAAGGAAGACTTTGTTTCAAATCTAGTCGTCGATTAGAGGAACTTTTTCCAAGTCTTTTTTTCGATCGATTTTTTCGATTTTTCCCGAGTTAGTCGATCTCTGGCACGGGCAAGCGGGTTTTTTTCCCCCGGAAAACCGGGTTTTTCGTCCTGTAAACTCAAGAAAATCGACCGTAGAATCCACATTATTTCAGACATTAAAAAATATATTGTGTTAGGATAAGGGACCACGAGATAGCGGCACTTGTTGAGCCATCTCTCTTCACTGCGTGCCGCTTAATTAGTGATAGCCTTGGGCCAGCTATCTGTGATTGGCTGCCAGTGGAGATTGAACTGCCCACTCAGTCTCCAAAAGTTAGATAAGGCTAAACGGTCTCGCCTACTCCCTATACGCGAATGAAAAGGCGTTAGCTGATTTTTTTAAGTTAATTTCTGCTAGTGGAAGCACTATAGTTTCTGTTGCTCAGATAGCAAGTAAATTTGTGTGTTAAATTAACTTAATCAAATTAACTTTTGATTAAGTTAATCTTTAATTAACTTTTATGTGCTCTGTATCACATCTTTTAGTTTGATAATAAATATGTGTTTGTTTTGTAACTACCTCGTTCTTACTTCTTAGCCAATGCACTGTCCCGAAAATATTAACGAGCCTGCGGAAATAGAATATAGTAACGAGCCACGACTTGCATATAAAGATATTGTGTAGAGGTATTAACTTAACTTTTGTCATCTTCTCGCCCTGACTTTCAAACATAAAAAGATCAATTAAGTGACGCAGTCGTTACGAATAAATAAATTTATTAATTGACATTGCGCGATTGCTCAGGGACTGTTACGTTAGATAGACTTACAACACGAGGTCTAACTAAAAAAAAAAAAAATCAGCTAACGCCAATGTTGTTCCCGTATAGGGAGTAGGCGGGGCAGTTTACCCTATCTAACTTTTTGGAGACTGAGTGGACAGTTCAATCTCTACTGGTAGCCATTCAGAGAGATAGCTGGCCCAAGTCTATCACTGATTCATCGGTACGCAGTGAAGAAGGCGGCAAGTTAGTGCCGCCATCTCGTGGTCCCTAACCCTAACACTCGTATTTAATGTCTAAAAATAGTGTGGGTTCTACGGTCGATTTTCTTGAGTTTACGGGACGAAAAACCCGAGTTTCCGGGAGAAAAAACCCGCTAATCCGTGCCAGAGATCGACTAACTCGGGAACCGGCCGAAAAAAGGCTTAGAAAAAAGTTCCTCTAGTCGGCAACTAGATTTGAACCACTAAATCCTTTCTTCGTGCGTTCAAGCGCTGTGAAATGCAAACACCACTTCTACTGAGCTACACAGGCGATTCGAGGTCTAACTAACAACAGAAAAAAAAAGGGGGGGGACAAGAATAAGTTTAAGTAAGATCGCAGATAAGCAAGCCAGAATAAGATAAAGTTAAGAAAAGACATAATTTACACTATGCTTCCTACAATTCAAAACTTAAGGAATGGAGAGTGGCTGCTTACTAGTTTTCAAATGGTTAGTTTAGGCTAATGGTCCTCCATTAATCTCTTTGTGGATAAAAATGCATTATGGGATTTTTATTTAAGATTTTGAAATAAATGTTATTGAAAACTAGACCTAAATCATATTAATTAAAAACAAACGTGAATCATGAAAAAGCTTTCTGATGAAAATTGTTCTCCTTCTAACTCAATCACTTCTAATAATTGGTAATCACCCATTACAAACTAAACTTTAGATCGGCGACTCGACTCTCAGTTCACTATCGGTCTCATAACAAAAAGATGACCCTCCCATTATGAACTGAGAGCTGTTGAAATATGAGGATTTACTTTGTTCATTAAACTTCTATAAACTTCTGGAAAAGTATTTTTCTTCCTGAGATAAATTTAAAACCACCAGGATCCTCTCTCCTTCCATGTGTTTTAACAGTGTGGTAACAATATCTCCTGTCAGTGTGGGATTTAGTATTTTAAACATACAAGACGGACCATCTTGTTAAGAAAAAATATAAATATACTTGGTATTTGCAGCATAAAAGAGGACTAGCACAATACGCCTTGGAAGATCACCATTTGATGAAGTGTAAAAAGGTCAGGCAACTACACAGATCCCAATACAAATTATAGAATCTGTTTCTGAAGCAGGTCTGCAGAATTCAGTGAACTGCAATAGAACTGATGGTGTAAGTGTAACCATTCACAAATTTTGTGTAAAGTTAGAGTGATGTAACCCTATACTGCGGTCAGGGCCGTCGCCAGATTAGATCGCGCCCTGAGGCAAACAATTAAATATCGCCCCTGATGAATTATAAGACAAAAATATAAGGAAATCTCCGATTGCTATTTTGTTTTTATTACAAGAGAAACATTAATGCAAAATGATTACATAATAAAAAAAAAATCAGCTAACGCCTTTTTATTCCCGTATACGGGGAGTAGGCGAGGCCATTTAGTCCTATCTAACTTTTGGAGACTGAGTGGGCAGTTCAATCTCAAGCAAGTTGGTCCCTGATCAGACCATTCAGAATTCCCTTTATGGATGAGTTGACAGCAAAAGGAATGGACCTAATTGATGGAGAATGAGATATTAAGGAAAACAAATGCAAGTAAATCTACATAGAAGACAATATTAAATTAACTGAAAATCATAAATGTGTACTTACCAAGTCCAGGATTATCATCAAGACAATCCTAAATACAAAATCCAAAAATTAATGGTCAAAAAATAATTTACATATAAAGCTGCATAAATCTCAAAATATTTATTCAGAAATATTATCACTCATATACATTTACATAATAATGTTAATTAAATGTTTGCTCTACGGGGATATCGCACAATAAAATTGTTTATAAGCTCTTCTAAAATGAAATTATAAGCTATGTCTGCCTCTGTCGATATAGTTGCTAGATCAACCAATTCTATTCTTGAGAGATAGTTGTGACATGAATCATAAACAGGAATCATAAAATGTTTAATTCCACGAGCTAGAACTAATTGCTCAACTCCCCAAAATTACAGAAAGCACTTTTAACTATCAAACATCACAAGAAATTAAATGGCTTCTCCAAAAAAACTTAAACTATGTCGCTGCCTGGTGTATATCAAGTTCCTTGTAACTGCAATCTGTCATACTACTTTGGACAAACTGGACGCTCTATAGAAAAAAGAATACAAGAACATCAATCGTACATTCTTCACAACAAATCCAATAAGTCTGGATTAGCACAACATGTGATAGAAAGAAGCTACAAAATTCTTTGGTCAAGGACTCGGCTTCTACACAGATGTCGCTATAAATTCGAACGCCTATTCAAAGAGAGTGATGAGGTCTTACTTCAAATTCCTAATTTGAATCGAAATGATTGCCTATCCTTGTCATAAATATGGGAAAGTTTGATCCGAATAACATACTGCTTTTTTTTTTTCAATTAAGACCTTTTAGTTCTTACATTAGACTATTGTTATCTTTAATTGAATTTATACATTAAGATTGTTGTATGAAATTGTGAATCGATACCTATAATTTATTCATCACTCTGATGAAATTTACCTCTCTTTAGTGCTTAGCAATGTAACATCATGCGGATCGTTCTACTTTTTAAAGATCAATTGTTTGTATTCCACCTTGTCAAGGCTGTTCCTATCAAGCCACTGAGGATAGTCTGTTAATTTCAGTCTGAAATATTTGGAAATATTAAAATATTATTCTTGTGCTAACGTGATGATACTTCTTAAGATCAACCGATCTTTCTTGGGTCATTGCTGTTCGCAAATAATTTTTAATCAGTTTAAGCTTGGAAAAACTTCTTTCTATACTTGCTCTGCTAACAGGAATGTTTGCGTAGCGATGACGTCTACCGCAATATGGCTGAACGAGCACCCTTATTAAGTCGCGGTGTGAGGTAGGCTGGCTCTATGCATCACCCTGTCCACGATACTGACTGCGATAATAATCACAAAGGAATACTGCCGAGAGAGTGTTGGAGTCATATTTCATTGTCAGTCTTAAAGTGCCTTTAATATATTCAGCTCAAGCTGGCAAACACATCGGCGTGTAAATTTAGTCAGTTAATTATTTATTTTCATTACAGTTCTCTGTAGTTTTTATTACAGAAACTTAACTCGAGTCACTTCAATAGTTACAGAAATTTGAATATGCAAATATCACACTATTACAGGCAATAATAAGAATGTCGGGCCACATGATGGCGTCTATCGTACTCTCTCTCTCTCGCTCTCTCTCCTGAAAAGACTTGATTCACTGATTGCGTGAACTCGCTATCTGAGAAGACTGACGGATGGAGACTGGCTGCTACTCTACTCTTCTCTTCAACAAGGTAGAGCTAAAGGATCTCCGCCTACGGTTTGGGGAATCAAACAGGCGTTTGATGGAAGAGTAGAGAGAGGAGAGAGAGACAATTTACAACTATGGAATGCTAAGTAAACAACTACAGTGAACACAGCATCTTTCTCTCTCTCTAGAAGTAATAGCGTTAATAAACTTTTCATTTTAATAATTCGATGTTTGGAATCATTTATGTTATGTGAGACATTCTGACATCTGAAAATATTTTTTTTCTGGCAACACAGAGACATCATGGACACCGTAGCATAAATTTTTCTTGTTACTAAATTAAGATAACAGCTGATTAATGAACGCGATTGGTTCGTCGAAAATTATTTATTAAAATGAATATTTTTCAAAGTCATTATCATGCTTGTCCAGGATTTTGGCCTAATTTTTCAAAGTATTGCGGAAAATCATATTCCTATAAATATGACAGTTCCTGCCATCTGACGAATGAAAATAAACATGTTGAAATTTTAGCGCTAAGTTTTAGTGTTTTGTGGTAGTTTCTACGGTTTAAAGTAATATTTACAGGTAATAAATTCTAAATGTACATTTCATAACATACTTCACCATTTCATGAATAATGTTACCTAATTTTCACACGAACAGTGCTTTTAAATAATGTAAGAACTTATTGAAAAATATCGTTATTTAATATTCACGCGAGAATTTTCGTAATACATGCTTTTAAAATCATCTGGGGTTACCGCTTTCGTGTCTGTTCTTCAGACGATATTAAAATTATTGTGTTAAGCTAGGTAGTACACTTCTTATTATAGAACTGGATAAAAACTTTATCTGCGTTGTCAAAAAATCAGCCCCACTCCGACATGTACATTTATAATTGAAGGAAAGAGCTGTTTTAGACTGCATGGCGTCAAAAGCTTCATTGTGTAAGGGTCCCAACTTTCACACAAAACTCATCAAACCATGCCTTAAATTCATTCAGTGTTTGTTCACTCAACATGCATACCATCAGGCAACACACTCCACTCTCCTTACACAATTTCCAGGGTTGGTACCTTATTCTACCATAGTCTTCTTCCATTGATGGAAGAATCCACTATGGAGTCCACAGACTCATTGTTAGAGATCCAAACTAACTATTATACACACAACACCTATCATAACTTTGCTTGAACTCATTCACTGCTTTCCATGCTAAATATCTGGTCCATACAACACTACTAACCATGCTTTTACACAACTTCCACGGATGGCCCCTAGTTATTATATATTGAAAATTTTCCTTTTCGTCAGTTTTATAAATTCTCTCTAATATCTTAAAAGTTTCTCTCATGTCTCCTCTTTTCTGCTATCAACTAAACTTTGTAACCTCCAAACCTTCAGCTGCTCCTTATAGAGAGCATTCCACAGACCAGTGACTAGCTTAGGTACCCCTCTCTGAAACTTCTCTACCACCTCCTAGACCCTAAGAAATCTAAGCGACCAAATCTGTGACAGCAGTCAAGATGTAGCTGATTGATAGTCTCTCTGGCTGCATCAATCAATGTTTTCTTCAGGGCTTTTTTTTATTATTATTAATATTATGTGGCACCTCCAGAGAGTTCAAAGACTCATCGAGGGAGAGTGTGCCAACAACATCGAATGATTGATCCCCTTCCAACTACCTACTAACTGCACTCATGCACTCAATCTTGCTTAACTTTTTTTTGCGAGCCATTAGTAGCAGAGGCTATACCAATCGACCAACTTTAATCTCTAAAGTTTGGTTTGTATTATCAAAATCTTTCATTTTTTCTCAAGTAATGTTTGTGTATTTTAATCTACAGTTCACATCTGAGAGCTGCTCAACTTTTATTCGCTTTAAAACTTTCTTACATGTTTTCTTTTCAATATGAAATTCAATTTTATCCTGCTCAAGATTAAGTGGTGATCACTTCCAATTTCAAATCCTCTGTACACTCTAGTGTCCTGCACCAGGGAGATTTTCTTTTTCCTTGCCTCTTCTCTCCATGTGGATTAGTGCATATTTTTATGTAGGAACATTGTGTTAGTAATAACCAGTCCATGTCCTGAGCAGAAATCCAACAGATATTTGTCATTATTATTAGCTTTGCTATTTTTTCCAAATTTTCCCAAAATATTTTTGTATGTCTGACAATCATTTCCTACTCTGCTATTTAGATCCCCAACAAGGACCAACTTTTTATTTTTCATTGTGTCAGTTGCTTTCTCTAAAGCCTCAAAAAATTCCTCCACCTTGTATCATTGATATACAAATTAAAGAGTAGTAATCTTAGTACCCTGAACCCTGAAGTACTCCACTTGTCACCCTCATTTTCCTAGATTACACTGTTCGTCAACTCCTCCCCCCCCCAAACCATGTTACTAGCTTCATATCCATTCCCATTTGCTCCAAATTTTGTAATAGTTTTCCATGTGGTATTCGGTCAAATGCCTTTGCAAAGTCCAGCAATATTGTGTTTCTTCTCTTTCTCCTAAATTCCACTCCACCTTACGTTACTCTTTAGTGTCTGTTTGTCAGCCCCCCCCCCCCCCACACACACACACATCCATGTTACTGGCATCATATCCATTTCCAGTAACTTTTTTAATAGTTTTCCATGTGGTATTCTGTCAAATGCCTTTGCAAACTCTAGAAATATTGTGGTGTAGACATTTCCTTTATCCATTTCTGCTCACTTTATTATGAAATATAAATAAATTACTTCCCACGAAAAAATTATGGAATATAACAAAGATCTGTTATAGATAAGTTTGTAGATCTAGAAAAGGCATATGACTAGGTGTCAAGAGAAAGCTATTCAAAATGCTACAGTTTTTGGTCTCAGTGGGGCATTATACCAAGCAATACTTAGTCTTTATTTGAGTTATAAGTCAGCAATTAGAATTGAAAATAGTATAAGAAGATGGTTTAATGTTAAATCTGTTGTCAGACAAGAATGTACATTATCCCCTCTGTTATTCATTATCTACATGGATCATATTATGAAGGAAAGTGGTATTAAACCTGATATCAAAATTGGATATGTTAATCTCAGCTCTTTACTTTATGCAGACGATGTTATACTTCTAAATAAATCCACTACAAATCTGCAAGATTCCCTGAATAAATTGAATAACTGTTGTAATAAATTTGGTATGAAAATTTACAATAGCAAGACAAAGACAATGAAAATAGGCAGAAGCACTGAAAATATCAACTGCATTGTAAATGGAGAACCTATAGAACAAGTAAAACATTTCAGCTACTTGGTGCGATTTTTAGTGAAGATGGTAAATTAAATATGGAAATAGACAACAGAATCAACAAGGCTGGTATGGTGGGAAGTCAATTGAATAAATTTATATGGAATAAGAGCGAAATTAGTCGGAACACTAAATTAGCTGTATACAAGACAGTGTTCAAACCAATTTTAACTTATGGATCTGAGAGCTGGGTTAGAAATAAAATACAGAGACCACAGATGTGAGAGTCCTGAGAAAGATTAGAAGTGTGAATAAATGGCATCAAGGGCAATATCATATTAAGAACGAGGATATTAGCCGAACTAATATCCTGTGTTAGCAGAGCTAATCTCAGATTGTATGGTCACTAAACAGAATCGGAGAGGAAAGATTAGGAAAACAAGTGTTCTCTGCCAGGTTGGCAGGAAAACAACCCAGAAGAAGACCAAGGTATAGGTGGACAGGTAACAGATTGATTTGGAGGAAAATTGTAGATAGGAAGTTAGTAATGGTGTAAGTTTTTCATGTAGTACTATTATGTCCTGTACATCCCTAGAGGGTACATATCAGGCATTTGATGATGATGATGATAAATTACTTAGACAGGACCTACCTTTTACAAAGTTGTGCCACTCATTATAGAGTATTGCATGCCTATCCACTCAGTGTTGGATGATACCTTTAACCAAGAGTCTGTCTACTCCATGGAGGGTGTAATAATAATAATTTGTCTGTAGTTTGACATCCTGTCTTGAAGCCATCTTTATGCAATGAAGCGATCTTCTTCTCTTTCCACTTCCCTGCCAGAGCTGAGACTTTGATTGAACTACTTCATAAGAGACAATACCAATTCTTTTGTGCATTCATGATGTGCACTGGCTGACATGCCATCCAGTCCGACTGCTGTGTTCATGTTCATATATTTCAACATGCTGAACACCTTATCTTTATTTACCTCAATTTTGATTGCATCTCTTCGATAGAGATATGCATCTTTGTCACATCAGCATCTACAAAATCACCACCTAGGTGATACACCTTTTCAAAATGATCACTCAGCAACTTAGTTATTTCTTTTGCCTTTGTCACCTTTCTACCATCAGCATTGTTTAAATTCATCATACCATAGTAATTTTTCTTTTTACTTGCTACATAATGAAAAAACTCTTTTGGGTTTACTTTGGCCTGGTTAGATAATTTTCTCTGATTATCTGATTTGGCCTTTCTTACCAAACTAGCCACTCTTCTTGCTTGCACTTTGTACCACTCACGAGTATGCTGATAACCTTTTTCTTTATGTTCTCTCCACAGTGTTTTCATTTTTTGCAGCTCTTGCTTTATATTTCTACTCATCTACTTAATTCCCACTTGGTTTGACCTTGGGTATGAAGTCTGCTGCTGCTTCTCTCAAACAATCTCTGACCACTTCCCATGTATTGCTGACATTCTTTCTTTGTAGCTTATCCAACCATGCCACTGTCCCAACACGACTCCTAAGTCTGCCATACTTACCAGCTTTATAGTTCAACATAAACCTTTTTTATTTATTTTTTCCCCACCGAGAATTCCACATGTTTGGCAAATTTCCCAGAGTGTGTAGATATATGGATATATATCGATGGGAGGATGCATGCTCCATTAGAGAAGCTATACTGGAAGAAGTAGGGGGAGACAAAAGATCTGGGGGTGATGATTGATAGAAAACTGAAATTCAGGGAGCATATTGCAAAGGTGATGAAGATAACCCAGAGGATTGCTGCTGAGAAGGATGCTGACTTGCAGATAAAAGTGTTATCATTCCGTTGTATAAGATCCTGATCAGACCACACTTAAACTATTGTTCTCAGGTTTGGTTCCCAGGATTTGAAGGGGATAAATTAACTGTGGAAACAGTACAGAGGCAGCTTACAAAGATGGTTTCATCGTCATCATAAAATTCCTGCTATGTACCCTCAAGGGGTGTACAGGATATGATAGTACTACATGAAAAATTTACATCATTACTAACTTCCTATCTACAATTTTCCTCCAGATCAGTCTGTTACTTGTCAAGACTCCAATATTATCATCATCATCATCAAATTCCTGCCATGTACCCTCAAGGGGTGTACAGGATATGACAGTACTACATGAAAAAATTACATCATTACTAACTTCCTATCTACAATTTTCCTCCAAATCAGTCTGTTACTTGTCAAGACTCCAACATTATCAGATCTTATATTTCTATCGTCTAAGGCACTTTGTACCGTATCAATCCACCTATATCTTGGTCTTCCTCTGGGTCGTTTTCCTGCCAACCTGGCAGAGAACACTTGTTTTGCTAATCTTTCCTCTCCCATTCTATTTAAGTGACCATACCATCTGAGATTAGCTCTGCTAATGCATTCCTGGATGCTGACAATGTCAAGTTCTTTCCTAATATCCTCATTTTTAATATGATATTGCCATTGATGCCATCTGTTCACACCTCTAATCTTTCTCAGGACTCTCATATCTGTGGTCTCTAGTCTTTGGTCAAGTGTTTTACTTCTGACCCAGCTCTCAGATCCATAAGTTAAAATTGGTTTGAACACAGTCTGTATACAGCTAATTTAGTGTTCCGACTAATTTCTTTCTTATTCCATATGAATTTATTCAATTGACTTCCCACGATACCAACTTTGCTGATTCTGTTGTCTATTTCTATATTTAGTTTAACATCTTCAGTAAAAATTGTGCCTAAGTAGCTGAAATGTTTTACTTGTTCCACCGGTTCTCCATTCACAACACAGTTGACATTTTCAATGATTCTGCCTATTTCCATTGTCTTTGTCTTTTTATTGCTGACCTTCATACCATATCTATTACAACAGCTATTCAATTTAGTCAGAGAATCTTGCAGACTTGTAGTGGATTTATTTAGAAGTATAACATCATCCGCATAAAGCAAAGAGCTGACATTAACATCTCCAATTTTGATATCAGGTTTAATACCACATTCCTTCATAATGTGATCCATATAGATAATGAATAACAGAGGGGATAATGTACATCCTTGTCTCACACCAGATTTAACATTAAACCATCTTCCTGTACTTCCTTCAATTCTAACTGTTGACTTACAACTCAAATAAAGACTAAGTATTGCTTGATATAATGCTACGTTGACACCATTTAACTGTAGAATATTGAATAGCTTCTCTCTTCTAACCTTGTCATATGCCTTTTCCAAATCGACAAAACTTAAATACAGATCTCTGTTATATTCCCATGCTTTCTCGACTATTTGTCGTAAAGTGAAGATCTGATCCTGACAGCCTCTATTTGGCCTGAATCCAGCTTGTTCTTCACCAAGCTTTTCTTCCACAATTCTTCTCAACCGTTTCTCAAGTATACTTGCATAGATCTTGCCAGGAACACTCCGTAAGGAAATACCTCTGTAATTCTCACATTCAGTTTTATTTCCCTTTTTATATATGGGTACTATGAGAGCTCTACTCCAATCATCGGGAATTCGTCCCTCTGTCCAGGCTTTCTGAACTATGCAGTGCAGCCACTGTAAGACTCTTATACCACCATACTTCAGCATTTCTGGTCGAATATCATCTACTCCTGCTGCCTTTCCACATTTCAAGCCTTTGATGGCTTTTTCTACTTCAAGTATGGATATGTATTCCTGACTACATGCCTGGTCAGTGTTTTTTATCACTGTGCTGTCATCACTGCTTGTTTCATTTAGCAGTTTTTCAAAGTAATTACTCCATACTTCAAGGATATCTTTTTCTCCTGTTTTCATTTCACCTTTATCATCTCTAATTCCTTTTACAGCACTCTTTCCTCCATTCCTAAGCTTCTTCAACAACCTCCAGAATATTTTGCCACCTTCTTGATATTTATTTTCTATATTCTTGCCAAAGTCCTCCCATGACTTTTGTTTAGCTAGTTTTACACACTGTTTAGCTTTCTTACATTTGTCTCTGTATTCTGTAAGAGTAAAAGCTGACTTATTTGCCAGGAACTTTTGATATGCTTTCTTCTTTTCCTTCACTGCCTCTTTAACTTCCTGTGTCCACCAGGGAGTTCTGATTTTTTTATCCTTGCACACAACCTCACCACATGCCTCTCTGGCAGAATCAATCAATGTTTCCTTCAGAGTTTGCCACTGAATCTCCAAGGTTTGATTCCTGTTCTCAAACTCTTTCATTTTCTTTTCAATAATATTTCTATATTTTAGTCTACAGTTCACATCTGAGAGCTGCTCAACTTTTATTCGCTTTAAAACTTTTTTACATGTTATTCTTTTCAATATGAAATTCAATTTTATCCTGCTCAGGACTAAATAGTGATCACTTCCAATTTCAAATCTTCTGTACACTCTGGTGTCCTGCACCAGCGAGAAAACATCACTATCAACAATAACATAGTCAATGAGACTTTTCTTATTCCTAGCCTCTTGTCTCCATGTGAATTTGTGCACATTTTTATGTTGGAACATGGTGTTAGTAATAACCAGTCCATGTCCTGAGCAGAAATCCAACAGATATTTGCCATTATTATTAGCTTTGCTCTTTTCTCCAAATTTTCCCAAAATATTTTTGTATGTCTGACAATCATTTCCTACTCTACTATTTAGATCCCCAACAAGGACCAACTTTTCCTTTTTCATTGTGTCAGAAGCTTTCTCTAGAGCCTCAAAAAATTCCTCTACTTCTACCTTAGTAGAGCTTTCTGTGGGACCATAAGCACAAATAAGTCTCATTGTCCAGTTCCCCATTCTCATATTTGCCCACATTACTCTACTTGAGACTGACTGCCATTCAAGAAGATTAGCCTCGTATTTTGTGTTGAATACTATGGCTACTCCTTCTTTTCCTTTATTGTCATTGCCTGAATATAACAGTTTGTATTTATTGCTCAGAAAGATCTCACCAGTTTTGGTCTTTTTTGTTTCAGTCACCCCTATTATGTCGATCTGGTACTTATCTAATTCCTCAGCTAGCTCCATTTCTTTGCCATTCAGGCTTCTTATGTTGATAGTATACCGATCTTTAACTCTGGTGATGTTGAGTTGGGGTATATTTTCAGATTTGTTCCAGTAGCTGACTTTTCGCTGTTCGCCCTGGTTCCCTGGCGAAAACAACGGGGGCCTTGTTTAACCGGGCGACGCCCCAGCCGGCATGAAATTTTGTCATGTTGTACCATCATTTTTTATTTTGGTTTAACCAATAAGAATACAATTTGGTCGGCTAAATCCCAAATTGCGAGCCCATCCTCGTTCGTTCAGTATCAAAGTAGATACCCAACAGGGTGCACCACGAGAAGGTGAGGATTGGACATTATGTCAGAAGCCCTGGTCGGTTCTCCGCATTCCTTTAAAGGCTATGTGGAGGTCTCCTCTCAGTTATACAGCTTTGACCCTTAAGCACCCCCTCCAATATTATCAGATCTTATTTTTCTGTTGATCTGATAATTTTATCACTTTACTCCAATATTATCAGATCTTATATTTCTGTTGTCTAAGGTACTTTGTACTGTATCAATCCGTCTATATCTTGGTCTTCCTCTGGGTCGTTTTCCTGCCAACCTGGCAGAGAACATTTGATTTGCCAATCTTTCCTCGTCCATTCTGTTTAAATGACCATACCACCTGAGATTAGCTCAGCTTACGCATTCCTGGATGCTGACAATGTCAAGTTCTTTCCTAATATACTCGTTTTTAATATGATATTGCCATTGATGCCATCTGTCCATACCTCTAATCTTTCTTAGGACTCTCATACCTGCGGTCTCTAGTCTTTGGTCAAGTGTTTTACTTCTGACCCAGCTTTCAGATTCATAAGTTAAAACTGGTTTGAACACTGTCTTGTATACAGCTAATTTAGTGTTCCGGCTAATTTCTCTCTTATTCCATATGAATTTATTCATTTGACTTCCTACTATACCAGCTTTATTGATTCTGTTGTCTATTTCCATATTTAATTTACCATCTTCACTATAAATCATGCCTAAGTAGGTGAATTGTTTTACTTGTTCCACAGGCTCTTCATTCACAATGCAGTTGACATTTTCAACGATTCTGCCTATTTTCATCGTCTTTGTGTTTTTATTGCTGACCTTCATATTATATCTATTACAACAGTTATTCAATTTAGTCAGGGAATCTTGCAAACTTGTAGCGGATTTATTTAGAAGTATAACATCGTCCACATAAAACAAAGAGCTGACATTAACATCTCCAATTCTCATATCATGTTTAATTCCACTTTCCTTCATAATGTGATCTATATAGATAATGAATAGCAAAGGGGATAATGTGCATCCTTGTCTCACACCAGATTTAACATTAAACCATCTCCCTGTACTTCCTTCAATTCTAACTGTTGACTTACAACTCAAATAAAGACTAAGTATTGCTTGATATAATGCTACGTTGACACCATATAACTGTAGCATATTGAATAGCTTCTCTCTTGGCACCTTGTCATATGCCTTTTCTAGATCAACAAAACTTAAATACAGATCTTTGTTATATTCCCATTCTTTCTCAACTATTTGTCATAAAGTGAAGATCTGATCCTGACAGCCTCTATTTGGCCTGAATCCAGCTTGTTCTTCACCAAGCAATTCTTCTCAACCGTTTCTCAAGTATACTTGCATAGATCTTGCCAGGAACACTCAGTAGGGAAATACCTCTGTAATTCTCACATTCAGTTTTATTTCCCTTTTTATATATGGGTACTATGAGAGCTCTACTCCAATCATCAGGAATTCGCCCCTCTGTCCAGGCCTTCTCAACATTTCTGGTCGAATATCATCTACTCCTGCTGCCTTTCCACATTTCAAGCCTTTGATGGCTTCAAGTATGGATATGTATTCCTGACTGCATGCCTGATCAGTGTTTTTTACCACTATGATATCACTGCTTGTTTCATTTAGCAGTTTTTCAAAGTAATTACTCCATACTTCAAGGATATCTTTTTCTCCCTTTTTCATGTCACCTTTATCATCTCTAAATCCTTTTAAGCACTCTTTACTCCATTCCTAAGCTTCTTCAACAACCTCCAGAATATTTTGCCACCCTCTTGATATTTATTTTCTATATTCTTGCCAAAGTCCTCCCATGACTTTTGTTTAGCTAGTTTTACACACTGTTTAGCTTTCTTACATTTGTCTCCGTATTTTTAAGAGCACAAGCTGACTTATTTGCCAGGAACTTTTGATATGCTTTCTTCTTTTCCTTTACTGCCTCTTTAACTTCCTGTGTCCACCATTGAGTTCTGATTTTTCTATCTCCTTGCAGAGAACCTCACCACATGTCTCTGTGGCTGAATCAATCAAGGTTTTCTTCAAGGCTTGCCACCGAATCGCTAAAGTTTGGTTCCTGTTCTCAAACTCTTTCATTTTTTCTTCAATAATCTTTGTGTATTTTAGTCTACAGTTCACATCTGAGAGCTGCTCAACTTTTATTCGCTTTAAAACTTTCTTACATGTCATTCTTTTCAATATCAAATTCAATTTTATCCTGCTCAAGACTAAATAGTGATCACTTCCAATTTCAAATCCTCTGTACACTCTGGTGTCTTGCACAAGGGAGAAAACATCACTATCAACAATAGCATAGTCAATGAGATTTTTCTTATTTGAATTTGTGCATATTTTTATGTTGGAACATGGTGTTAGTAATAACAGTCCATGTCCTGAGCAGAAATCCAACAGTTAGTTGCCATTATTATTAGCTTTGCTCTTTTCTCCAAATTTACTCAAAATATTTTTGTATGTCTCACAATCATTTCCTACTCTGCTATTTAGATCCCCAACAAGGACCAACTTTTCCTTTTTCATTGTGTCAGATGCTTTCTCTAAATCCTCAAAAAATTCTTCCACTTCTACCTTAGTAGAACCCTCTGTGGGACCATAGGCACAAATAAGTCTTATTGTCCAGTTCCCCATTCTGATATTTCTCCACATCACTCTACTTGAGACTGCCTGCCATTCAAGAAGATTGGCCTCGTATTTAGTGTTGAATACAATGGCTACGCTTTCTTTTCCTTGATTGGCATTGCCTGAATATAATATTTTGTATTCATTGCTCAGAAAGATCTCACCAGTTTTTGTCTTTTTTGTTTCAGTCACCCCTGTTTTGTCGATCTGGTACTTATCTAATTTCTCAGCTAGCTCCAGTTCTTTGCCATTCAGGCTTCTTATGTTGATAGTACCGATCTTTAATTCTGGTGATGATGAGTTGGGGTTTGTTTTCTAATTTGTTCTAATAGCTGACTTTTCGCTGTTCACCCTGGTCCCTGGTGAAAACAACGGGGGCCTTGTTTAACCGGGTGATGCCCCAGCCGGCATGAAATTTTGTGATGTTGTACCATCATTTTGTAATTTGGTTTAAGGCAATAAGAATTACAATTTGGTCGGCTAAATCCCAAATTGCCAGCCCATCCTCGTTCGTTCAGTATCCAGGTAGATATCCAACAGGGTGCACCACGAGAAGGTGAGGATTGGACCTTAGGTCAGAAGCCCTGGTCAGTTCTCCGCATTCCTTTAAAGGCTATGTGGAGGTCTTCTCTCAGTTATACAGCTTTGATCCTTAAGCACCCCAAGATGGTTTCAGGACTCTACAATGTCAGTTATGAGGATCAACTGAGGGAATGTTTACTGCAGAGCTTGGTGGATGGAAGACGAGAGCTGATATGATCGAGACTTTTAAACTGTTAAGAGGCATTACAGGTTAGACATTGGGGAGTTCTTTCGCTTGGTCGAAAAGCAGGAAGGATTGATGACAATGGGCCATCCCTGGAAGTTATGAAAGGAGGCTGTGAGTAAGAGGGTGAGGAGTGATATTTTTGCATGGAATGTGGTTGAACTGTGGAATGCATTGCCTGAGAGAGTGGTTAGAGCAGGAACGGTCAATGGGTTTAAGGAGTGGTATGATAAACTTTGTGTTTCCTAAAAACGACGTTCCATGATGAGTCTTTTGACTCCATGGAGGCCTGGATTAGCCTAGTGGCTTTGCTCTTCACAACCGTATGCCTGGGGATGGAGTGTCCCAGGTTTGATTCCCATCGAAGATGTGAGGAACTCGAGGATTTTCCTCAGGCCAAGTTATCCGGTCTTGGGCACGTGCAGTAGGTTCATCCCGCAAGCAGACAAAACGGCCCTGTGAACATACACTTCTACAGCTAAAAATATACCCCCCCCCCCACAGTAGCAGACTAGGCAACAGGTCGATTGGGAGTGGTACTAACAAGTAGTCGCATCTAAGAAACATGCAGACCCTGCATAGGAAGCGGGAATAACGCGTAGTGAAAGAAGATGCTGTTATCAGATCCAACACACTCAAATCTCTTTTCCTCTCTATAACATGTTGTTTCGTGTAATTATCCCTTAGCAACTGTGTAAATTCTCAATATCTCAAATATAACTATATTTCATGTATTCGAGTATAAATATCTCAAGCCTTGATTGAATTTCTTCTCATTTCCATAATCAGATGATGATTTCATACCTTGAGCAATATGATCCGTAAACTTTGAGTCTATGTTTATCATCATTCTCAGATCTTATCTCCATTACACCACTAGTGACTCCTTTTTTTTTTTTTTACGATTATTATTATTATTATGTAACACCTCTAGAGAATCATCGAGAAGGGGACCTACAAATCTACAGCTTTCTGTCTCTACTCAGTTTACCAACTACAGCCAACAAGCATCATCTACACCAATGCCATCTACTCCCCATCACCACTATTATTTTCACAGACAATCACAAACATCCATGCAGATGGTGGGATTTGAACCTGCAAATTTGGCTGGAGAGCAGATAAGCTAACCACTAGGTCAACCAGGCCATTTGACTGATTCAGCCAGAGAGCCATATGGTGAGGTAGTAATCTGCAAGGATAGAAAAATCAGTACTTCATGTTGGATTCAGGAAGTTAAAGAGGCAGTCAAGAAAAAGAAGAAAGCATATCAAAAGTTCCTGGCAAGTCGGTCAGCTTGTTCTCGAGGTTGCATTCATATTCACAACTTGCTGATGCCTACATGACATCCAAACACCTATCCAACGTATTAATCTGGTATCTATCCTGTTTGCTCCAATTTAGTTACCAACTTATCATGTGGCACTTTATCTGAGGTTTTTATTTATTTTTATTTTTATTTTTTTTTGTGAAATCAAAGTTTACCACTGTATATTAATGTATTTCTCTTGTCCAATACAATCATTACGTTATTGTAATACAGTGAATTGGTAAAGCATGACTTCCCTTTAACAAGCCCATGCTGACCATCACAGAGAACAATATTATCAACCTAATTCTGTATCCTAGCTCACATCAAAATCTTAACTGCAACTCCAGACACAGACCGATCTATAATTTTGTAGCCCCTCAGTATTCTCAATCTTTGTGAAATGGAACAGTTTTATTCTCTTTTTACTCCTTTGGAATATTCCCATAAGACATGAAAGGATAATAAGAGTGTGAGTTCAGGGAGTTGGGACTTATGTTATTATGTTATATTATGGACTTATGTTATTAACTAGTTGATATTTGTATTAAAATCATCACGACACATGTTACATTTACCACTTAAACACTACGTGCATTATTAAAATTCTGTTTTTGGTATTTGTATTATTTTCTTGCCTGTGATGTATTTGTATTTAATTTGCTAATTGAGGATATTTAAGTAAGATAAAAATGTCCTTTTCATAAGTTAAACACCATATTTCAACACTGATTCCTTTGCCCTCCATGAAAAAATATAAAGTGACTTGTGAATTAATGACCCTAGATACTGTGTTTATGGTTTTAACTACCTTGGCTATTTTAATTCTGATGTGCACTGTTATCAGACATACATTGATTTATAACAGATTATTCATGAGAAAAGTTAATTAAAAAAAAATACCAGAAGTACCCATCTGAAATTTATTTAGACTTGTATCTTTTGGGATTCATTTGTCTTCATTTAGACATATAAGCAGTAAAATATCATATAAGTAAAATATCATATAACAACATTTATGATATATCATAAAATATCATAAAATTCTTCATATAAGCAGTAAAATATCAAGCATGTTCTATGGTGAGTACTGTCAACGTGTAGATTTGGTTTGATTAGGTTATTTGGTGTTGCCATGTGCAAGGTATTGCTTATTAGAGGACTTGTACTATGAGAGGAAGAAAGGCGGTGTTTATTATTATCATTATTATTTAGGCCTCCAAGGAGTCAAAAGACTCATCGCGGGAGGTCCTTCCTAGGAAACACAAGTCTATCAAGACTCATCGTGGTAGGTTCCTCCTAGGAAACACAAAGTCTATCATACCACTCCTTAAACTCATTGACCGTTCTCACTCTCACCACGCTATCAGGCAATGCATTCCACGGTTTAACTACCCTCCATGCAAAGAAACCACTCCTCGCATTCTTGCTCACAGTTTCCTTGCATAACTTCCAGGGATGGCCCCTTGTCATCATTCCTTCCCCCTGTTCAATCAAGCAAAAGAACTACCCAGTGTCAACCCTGTAACCACCTCTCAACAGTTTAAAAGTCTCAATAATATCACCTCTCCTTCTTTTATCCACCAAACCCTGCAGTCCACATTCCCTCAGCCGATCCTCATAACTAACATTGTACAGTCCTGAAATTGTCTTTGTTATCCGCCTCTGTACCCTTTCCACAGTTAATATATCCCCTTCAAATCCTGGGACCAAATCTGAGAACAATAGTCTAAGTGTGGTCTGATAAGGGTCTTATACAACGAAATGATAATTTTTATCTCTGCAGGTCAGCGTCCTTCTCATTATTGCAGAAATCCTCTGTGTTACCTTCACCACCTTTGCAATATGTCCCTTGAATTTCAGGTTTCTATCAATCATCAATCCCAGATCTCTTGTCTCCCCCTACTTCCTCCAATATAGCTCCTCCAATAGAGTATGCAGCATCCCATCGATATGTCCCAAACCTCAAGAAATTACATTTTGCTGCATTAAACAGACATCCCCATTCATTTGCCCATCTGTCTAGCTTATTCAAATCCTCTTGCATGACTACCACATCTGCACTATTACTAATAACCCTTCCCAGCTTCACATTAACCGCAAACAACTGAATATCCCCCCTCAATCCACAGACAATGTCATTGATATAAAGGTTAAACAATATAGGTCCCAGTACTGAGCCCTTTGGGACCCCACCTGTAACCCTCTGCCTCCTTACAAACTGCCCCACCATACACAACTCGCTGATACCTACCAGACAGCCAATCCTGAATCCAGTTGACCAACCTGACATCAAGACCCATGTGCTGCAACTTAAATATCAGCTTATCATGTGGCACCCTGTCAAATGCCTTTGCTAAATCCAAGAAAATGGGAGTATATGCCTTTCCCTCATCAACTGCTCTTGTAACTTTATTATAAACGGCTAGCATATTACTAAAACAAGAGCACCCCCCTCCCCATCCCTCACAAATCCATGTTGACTCTCAGAGATAACATTACCCTCATCTGCCCAATGCTGTATACGGCCCTAACTAACTTCTCCAAGATCTAAACATCTACCGATGACACACAAACTGGCCTATAATTAGACACTTCCAGTCTGCTACCACCCTTATGCAATGCCACTATCTTGCCTTCCTTCCATTCCCTGGGCACATTTTCCATAGCCAGGCTTTCATTGAAAAGTCAGGTCAAAAGAGCTGTCAGTTTCTTAGCACATTCTCTCAAAACTCGTGGTGAAATACTATCCAGTTCCACACCTTTACTGACATCCAGAGTGCTCAGTATTCGGAACACGTTCTCCTCCTGCACCTCTAAACCTCGAACCTGCCCTATCCCTCTAGTATTAAAATTTACTCCTCCAGGATGAAATACACCAATAAAGTGTTCATTGAACAATTCCACTATGTTCTCTGCATCAGTCACTCTATTCCCATTTACATCCCACAATGTCATTCTTCCACAATCATTTCTCCTCCTACTGGCCACATAGCTAAAAAAATTCCCTAGGATTTTCTTTGGATCTTAGGGCCAATCTCTTTTCATATTCCAGTTTCGCCTTCCTTACCATACTAGTCACTCTCCTGGCCTGTGTCTTATATTCTTCATGCATCTGCTCTTCACCTGTCTCCTTATATCTCTTCCATAGCCACTTTTTCACATGTAGCCCTTGTTTAATATTGTTTGTCATCCACTTTACACAAAATTGTGTCCTATTCTTTACTTGTGGAAATATAGCTTACTATTGCTGCTAACAAATATTCCTTCACAATTTCCAAAGCACTAATGATATCCCAGCCTTCCAATTCCTCTCTCCATGAAACTTCCCCAAGTTGATGCCTAAGACTATTATATCCTGCCTTATAAATCACCTGCCTTATAAATCCACATATGTTCCTGTCTTTTCGATACTCCTGCATGTCTATTCATCTTCCAAGTCAAAACCACATGGTCACTCTCTCCAACTGGTGGGAGAGATGTCATCTCAGTTATTATCAACTCTTCTGATGCTATGACCAAATCTAAAATCTTGAACCTCTTGTTCCCTCTATTACATGTTACCTAAGACATTTGTCCCTCAAGAATTCTAGAAATTCCATTCCCTTATTGCTACATGCATCTTCCTCTCCACAATTTATACTGCTGTAGTTAAAATCTCCCATAACAATCATTCTTCTTGCACTTGCCAAACTTAACTGTCTAAACATCTCCTGGTCCCTACCCTCTATGCTCCTTGGTTTGTAGCAACACCCCACTAAATATCCCATCTTCCTATCTCTACCTCACACCATATGCTTTCAAATTTGGTTTGTTTGACATTAGTGTCACTGCCTTCCAAAGCCTCCACTCTTAGAGGACATAAGTCGTCACTTATCATAAGCAGTACTCCACCACCACGCTTTCCCTTTCTATCCTTCCGAAAAATGCTGTACCTCTACTTCTATTTCTGTTATTATATCTTCTTCTGTCAACCATGTCTCAGTGATCCCAATAATCTTTGGCCAGGCTGATGCTGTCAGCGCCACTAATTCCTCTCCTTTATTCCGGTACTCCTGGCATTAGTATAAAGCATAAAAATGCCACTATTTCTATACCCAGCATTATCCCCTCTAGACTCCACTGGGCTCAGCGCTACCTGATGTTGTTCCCCTTCATCCAAGTACCCTTTCCACACAAGAGGCCACCCCTGCTACCATCCACCTTTGGCATTCTAATTTCCCTGCATTGACACACTGGCTTGTTCATAACAGCAATCTCTCCAGATGCCTACGTCCTTCCTCATTCAAATGTAAGCGGTCTCTCTCATACAATACCTCAAATACTCTCCAAGCATCCACACATTCCAATCCACTCTTCTGACACATTCTAGCTATTATGTTATTCAATATTACTGCTCTTCTGCTCAGCTCGTCACAATCATACCTAGGCAACACGCGCACACCATCTTTCCTCTCTGTGTCTTCTTTTGTACTACCTCAAGCAAGAATCTCATATCTCTTGCTGCCCAATTTACATTACCTCTCAAGTCATTTGTTCTTACCATCACAATTATCTCATCTCATCCACCCTTTCACTCCTCTTAATTGCCATAGCCACACTTTCTATTGTTCCTCCAGGCAAACACTCCTCATGCATCCTATCTTGCACACCATGGATCATTGAGTCACCATGCATTACACCTCTTACCATTCCCTCTCTCCTACTGTTTCCATTCTCTCCTCTTTTTTCATTCCCATAACTCTCTCATTCCCTCTCATTTGCATAACCCTCTCTCATTCCTTCTCTTCTAATGTTCTCATTCTCTCCTCTTCTATCATTCACATAACTTTCTCTCATTCCCTCTCTTCCACTTATCCTATTCATCTCCTATTCTCTCCTCTTCTATCATTCCCATAACTCTCTCTCTCATTCCCTCTCTTCCACTTATCCTATTCATATCCTATTCTCTCCTCTTCTATCATTCCCATAACTCCCTCTCATTCTCTCTCTTCTGCGGTTCCCATTCTCTCCTCTTCTATCATTCCCATACCTCTCTCTCATTCCCTCTCTTCCACTTATCCTGTTCTCTCCTCTTCTATCATTCACATAACTCTCTCTCATTCCCTCTCGTCTACTGTTTCCATTCTCTCGTCTTCTATCATTCCCATACCTCTATCTTTTACTGTTCCCATTTCTCTCCTCTTCTATCATTCCCATACCTCTCTGTCATTCCCTGTCTTCTACTGTTTCTATACTCTCCTATTCTATCATTCCCAAACCCCTCTCTCATTCCCTCCCTCCTACTGCTTCTATTCTCTCCTCTTCTATCATTCCCAATACTTTCTCTCACTCCTACTCTGATTCGCCTTGCATACATCTCTTCCATTCTCCTAATCTCATCTTTCATATTTCTCATCTCGTTCACAAGACATTCTCCTCTCTTAGCTCATCTGTCCCTCTCTGCAAGTTAGTCACTCTTACTCGCCATTCATTTACCCAATCAAAACCATCTCCATAAACTTCACAGTCATTCAAACCTTCCACACTCCCAACTCTTTTCTCATTCATACTTTGCTTGTCATTCTCTCCTATCACATTACTACTCGTCTCTCGACATTCATTTTCCATCCCTGAAGCAACTAGGTCGGTTATCAATATATTTAATTCATTAATTTCCTCCCATTGTCTGCATTTTGCGCATATACGTGCTCCCCCTTTCTCTCACCTGCCACATATTCAACTCCTGCGAAGCATACATGCCACAATCACTGCATACCACAAAGTCCTTTATTATGTTGTGCATAATAGAGTTCATAAATGGCGGAGGACTCGGTGACATGCTATTTGTAATTGCAGTTGAATCCGCCATCACTCCTTACTGCCAGGTACATAACTACTAAACTAATCGCTAAAAATATATATATGAACACTGTATCGCAGATATATATATATATAAATAAATAAATGCTAAATATAAACACACATATATATATAAATATAACACTATATTCAACTATATTAGATAGCGAAAACTTATCTTCTCTTCCACCTCAGTGCTGCCGACTGTGACCTCGCCTTCTCGGTAACAACGAAACTCCAAAAGCAGAACCACTAAATAACACTTGTGTTACTGAATGATAGTAAACCTGAGTTGTAGCTCCTTGTTAATATTGTAAAGGTCATAGAGACAACATACTGGCTTGCTGCAGTAATGAGAAGAATATTGCAAGATAGAGATAAGGAAACAGTTATTCCACTGCATGATGCTTTTTTTTTTGGTTATATAACATCCTATTGTTTCATCCTCATGATTGCAACATCAGCAACCTTTGTAGTAGGTCTTCTAAACTTCAACTACTCTTTGTCCACAATAACTCCAAATCTCTGACCTCATCAATATTATTATTACCTCCTCCACAGAGTCAGGAGACTCATCATGGGAGGTGTTCATTCAACTGACAACATATTTATCATATAGAATCTTAAAATCCTTAGCACTCCTTGCATTAACAACACATTCTGGTACTCCTCACATCCCTCTTCACCACACTTTTGCATTCCAGGGATGACCTCTGGTTCCTTCCCTCTCACCTTCTACTCTTTTTATAATTCCTTCTGGATTAATCTGATAAAATCCTCTCACTAACTTAAATGTCTCTATCACCAAACTCTGCAATCCACATTTCTTTAACCATGATGCCAGCACTTCGAAGTCTTGACATTGTCTTAGTCACTCATCTCTGGACCCTCTCCAGTGTCTCCACATCACTTTGAAAACCAGGTGACCAGATCTGAGCACAATAGTCCAAGTGTGGTCTGACTAGTGCCTTATACAGTGGCACAACCACTCCTTATCCCTACATGTTAGAGTACTTCTTATCATAGCACTATGATGTGCTGCCTTTGCAACACTAGCAATATGCCTTCTAAACTTGAGTCAACTGTCAGCCATCACTCTCAAATCTCATTCATTTTCTGCAGTACGGCACCATCGATATAGTACATAGCCTTATATTTTTGCAATATAATCCACTCCAAAATGCAACACCCTTGCACTTCTTGATATTAAAACTACAACCCCACTCTTTTGTCCAAGTAAAAAGTTTATTCAAATCTTCCTGAAGGGAATTAACATCAACATTGCTACTTATATTTCTTCCCAACTTTGCATCATCAGCAAACAACTGAAGATCCCCAGTCAGTCCACATGATATATCGTTTACAAATAAGTTAAACAGCAGGGACCCAAGAACAAAACCCTGGGGCATGCCACTAGTCCTTTTCCTTTTTTGAGACAGCTTGTGATCTCTTCATCTCAGAGTACCTTATGACCTTATACTTAAACACATTAAACTGGCAGCCATTTATCTTTGCTCATGCTGCCAGTCTATTTAAATCATCCTGCTGGATCTCTGTGTCATCTTCATTGACTATTGCTTCATCAACAAACAACTGAATATTTTCCCTTAAATCATTTCCTATATCATTGATGTACGGATTAAACAGAGAGGACTGAGCCCTGCAGCACTTCACAATATGCCTTCTAAACTTCGTGTGTAGAGGCTTAAGTGCTGTGAGGACATCGTGTTGGAGGCTTAATGGATTTTTTACAACACTCAAAAAGAATTAAAATAGACTTTAATACTTCCTATATTTCGTCCTAGTCACTAGGACATCTACGGGGATTACAAAAAAAATTAATGTAACATATGCACAAATAACAAACAATACTACACCCAACCACGTGGGTGACACTAAAGTCCTATCTAGGTAGAGCGCCCTCTAAGGGCAGTAGTAGGTGGCCTGGAATGTAAGGTGGGAACTCTGGTGATGAGTGTTTCCCAAATCTTCGGAAGCTTAATGCAACCATATTTATTGAGATTTGGTTGGTTTTTGAGAGCTGCTGCTGCGTCTAAGAAAAGTCTCTCTTTCTTGAATTCCAAATTCAAGAAAGAGAGACTTTGGAATTTGGAATTCAAGAAAGAGAGACTTTTCTTAGAAGCAGCAGCAGCTCTCAAAAACCAACCAAATCTCAATAAATATGGTTGCATTAAGCTTCCGAAGATTTGGGAAACACTCATCACCAGAGTTCCCACCTTACATTCCAGGCCACCTACTACTGCCCTTAGAGGGCGCTCTACCTAGATAGGACTTTAGTGTCACCCACGTGGGTGGGCGTAGTATTGTTTGTTATTTGTGCATATGTTACATTAATTTTTTTTGTAATCCCTGTAGATGTCCTAGTGACTAGGACGAAATATAGGAAGTATTAAAGTCTATTTTAATTCTTTTTGAGTGTTGTAAAAAATCCATTAAGCCTCCAACATGAACTTCTAAACTTCAGATAATCACCTGCATTTCCCTGGACTCAGCTCCTCCATATATCACTCTTTGGAATCTGTCCATCAGCCACCCTTTATCTATATAACCAGCTTCATATCTATTTCCATTTGTTCCTATGTATGCTACAGAGTTCCATGTAGAATTCTGCCAAATGCCTTTGATAAATGCAGCAGTATCACTGAGTAGTCATTTCCTTTATCCAATTTATCTGTCACTAAAGTATGACCTGTCCTTCACAAAATCAGGCTGCTCCTATAAAGTATCACATTCCTGTCCACCCAGTCTTGAATTCTGTTTTTTTATCAACTTTTCTAATATTTTAACTACCACTCCTGAGATACTGATTGGTCTATAATTTGCAACTTGTGCCTCAGAGCCTAGCCTTCTTTATGCAGTGGAACTATTTTGCCCTCTTTCCACTCCCTTGGCAACTTCCAAGAACTGAGCATTAAATGGCTTGGACAGAGTAGATGCCCAGTTTCCTTGCACACTGATATGTCATTCTATACACGTTTTGCATTAAGGTTCTGCAATATCATAAGCACTTCCAATCCATCTGCCTTTATTCTCCCATCAGTCATATCACATCTGGCACTGAAATATATCCACCTGAATGGTACACACTTGCAAAATGAACACTCAGTAATGCAGCTATTTCATTTAATTCTGTTACTTCACTACACCAGCACTCTTTAAAGGTTATCCTTCCATAATTATTCATCCTTTTACTTGCCACAGTGCAAAAGAACTCTGGGATTTCTTTTGGCCTCATCAACTAGCTTCTTCTCATAATTAGTACAGTTGTTTTCTTTCATTTGACTCTTTTTGGCAATGCCCCAAAATAATGATTCTAGGTTTGATTGTACACAGTTATGGAAGCAAGAGAGGAAGAAGTCGGTCTTTAGAGAGCAGATTAAGACAGTCAGTTTCGAGTGGATGTGAAAGCAGTACAGAGATTAAAGTTCTTGCTATTTATTCAGAAGTAGTACTCCAGTTTTAGGAAATAGTGATAGTGCTATTGGAATCTGTGTATATGGTCGTGACAAAAAATAGCAGTGTATTTGAATGGTGTTATGAAAAGTGTTCCCCCCCTTTAATTATATGATGTAGATTTGTGTAATAGTGCTTTTGTGTGATAGCCAGGCTGAATATAATCATTATACTGTGGTATTGTAGTTCTAAAAGTGTGTTCGCTTTGGTTGTTAATTTGGATTAACTTGGAGGTGCCATTAGCATTACAAAAATAGCAGCAGTGCAGAAAAGAAGCTTACGCCAGCAACGCAGAAAGTTTCAACTTGGAGATCAGATTTTTCCATGGACTTTTTGCAGCGGATAAGATGCAACAATTGTTTTATGTATTTATCCAAAAACTTTAAAGAGTTATGGAGTGTTGGGGCGAACTTTGAAAAGGCACATATTATGGTATATGAGAAATGTGATGAAAAGCTAGGACGTTCCAAAAATGAGAACAGTGTTACCAAGCATAATTAGATAATGGATGCAAGTGCTTGTGACTAATAATAGAAGTGACGTGGAAGCTTAGGCAAGAGGTAATGAAAATGAAGAATCAGGTTAAATGTATGGGGGAGGAAATTGAACGTTTAAAGAAGAGCACAACCAATGTAAATGACAAGGTTGTTAAGAAGAAGCAAGCACCGAAAGATGATAGAGTTGCTTTATATGATGACTCAATCATTAAAGATGTGGTAAAAAATAAAGTACACAAGACATGATTTACATGTGGTACAGTAAAGCGAATATCAGATGCTTTGCATAGAAGAAAAAACCTGCATCAGTATTGGTAATGGTGGACACAAACGACTCAAATAGAAAGACAAAGAATGTGGAAAGGGAAGTGGAGGATAATGGTGTCATTGGGAAACTGGTTAGTTTGTTGCCCAGATATGATAGTAGTGAACTGAGGAGAGCAATGATACTGGATGACAAGATTCCTGAATTATGTCAGGCAAAGAGTGTTCAATTTGTGAATGTATGGAATGAATTTGAAGGGAAGTTCAAAGCTGATGGGATGGATTTGGTGTCGGTCATTTGGAGCAATTGCTGTTAAGAGTGCTCAAGTTTCATATGAAATTAGTACCACTAAGAGTCAGAGAGAGGTTGAGAAGCAGGTTGTGTAAAGATGGGAAGAGGATGGATACAAAGGTGAGGAAGTGATTATAGCAGAGCAAAGTGATGCAGTGTGAAACAGTGGGGGGGATGATAAGAATATAAATGAAAATCAGAGTCAGGATCAGGGAAATGGGGAGGATGGTCAGAATGAAGAGAGAAGTGCACTATAGCAGAGAAAGTAGAGAGTGATTGTTTTAAGATGGGATGGCCTCCAAGAGTGGAGAATTGTTATGCTTGCATACTAATGTATGGAGTATCAGAAATAAAAGCACTGAGTTTGTAGTATTGATTGAATCAGTATGCCCCAAGATAATTGGCATAAGTGAAACTTTATTAACTGAGGATGATATACTGTCAGGACTTGAAATGGTAGGATATAGAATTTTCCAAAATGATAGGAAGATGAAGAGAGGAAAGGGGGGGGGTATTGTTAATTATTATTATTATTATTGTTATTATTATTATTACGGGTATCTCCATGGAGTCAGTAGACTCATCGCGGGAGACCCAAACTAGCAAAACAATATCTGTCATATCTCTTCTTGAATTCATTTACAGACGAAGAGCTCACAACTAAGTCAGGCAATGAATTCCACTCATTCACCACCCTCCAGGCAAAAAACCTTGTTCTGACACCTTTGTTAACCACACTCTTCTTTAATTTCCAGAGATGACCTCTTGTTCTTCCATCACTATCACACAGCTGAAACATTTCCCCTGCATCAATCCTATAAAAACCTTTTAATAATTTGAATGTTTCTATCATATCCCCTCTTCTTCGCCTATCAACCAATCTCTGCAATCCACAAGCTCTCAATCTATCAATGTAGGGAGCATTTTTTATATCACTCACCAACTTAGTCACTCTTCTCTGAACCCTCTCCACAGCCTCCTCATCTCCAAGGAATCCAGGTGACCAGACCTGAGCACAGTAATCCAAATGTGGAAGTATCAATGCTTTATAAAGGGGAATAATAACCTCTTTATCTCTGGATGTCAGTGTGTTCCTCAACAACCAAGTAATCCTATGTGCAATCTTGGACACCTTAGCAATGTGTCCTCTGAACTTCATCTCCTTATCTACCAATACCCCTAAGTCCCTAGCCTCATCAATCTCTTGGAGTACCTTTCCATCGATGTAGTACACAGCTGGTAATCTTTTAATCCCAAAATGCATGACTTGACACTTTTCCACATTGAACTGACATCCATTTTCTTTTGCCCATTTTACCAGCTTATTTAAATCCTCCTGCAAACTTTCAACATCAGCTTGATTTTTTATTGCACTACACAACTTTGCATCATCAGCAAACAACTGAATATCTCCCTTTAAGCCGTTTCCTATATCATTTATATACAAATTAAACAACATTGGCCCAAGCACAGAGCCCTGAGGCACACCACTGGTCACCTGCCTCATTCTGGACTCGGCTCCTCCATACACCACCTTATGGTATCTCTCCCTGAGCCATTCTCCTATCCATATCACCAATTTAATATCCATTCCCATCTGCTCCAATTTGCATAACAGTGTTCTATGGGGTATCCTGTCAAAAGCCTTAGCAAAATGCAGAAGTACCACTGTGTAGCCAGTTCTTTTGTCCAACTCAGATGTTATTCTATTATGAATAGTTAATAGATTGCTAAGGCAGGATCTACCTTTAACAAAACCATGTTGGCCTCTATAGAGTATCATATCCTGATCCACCCATTCTTGAATTTTGTCTTTAACCAACTTTTCCAATACTTTTACCACTACTCCTGAGATGGTGATTGGTCTGTAATTCAATACTGCAGTTTTAGAGCCACCCTTATGCAAAGGAACCACTTTGCCTAACTTCCACTCCCTAGGGACCATACCAGAGTTCAAACTTAAGTTAAATATCCAGGTGAGAGGGGTTGACAATTCATTTGCACATTCACGCAACACCCGAGCTGATATTCCATCTAAGCCTACCGCAGTGTTTGCATTTAAGTTTTGCAATATATTTAATACCTCTGATTCTTTAGCTTCAATTCTCACATTAGGTATTGCTGTAGGTATAGAGATATCCTCACTTGGATGATAGACTTTTGAAAAGTGATCACTCAGTAACTCGACTATTACATCTGATTTTGTCACCTCAATACCATCAGCACCCACTAAGGTTATCCTTCCGAAGTCATTCTTCCTCTTACTTGCCACATAGCGGAAGAACTCTTTGGGATTACCCTTGATCTCTTTGGCTAAGGTCTTCTCATAATCTGATTTAGCTTTTCTTACTATGCTGGTAACCTTCCTAGCTTGAGCCTTGTACTGCTCATGGGTGTCCTGATCGCCTTTCTCCTTGTAAATTCTCCATAACATTTTCTTTTTTTGCAGTTCAAGCTTGATACTACTGCTCATCCATCTAATGGTAGCAAAGAAATCGTATCCTTCGAGTCAAAGTGGAAAATAGTGGTATGTGTGAAGATTTTGAAGCTGTTTGGTGTGAAGTTGAGATCAATAGAATAGTATATCTGATAGGATGCTGCTATAGACCAGGTAATGTGGGGAGAGTATTGATTGTGAAATGTTTAGACAAATTAGTTGGGCAAGTAAAAAGAAGAAGATTCTAATGGGAGATTTTAATTATAGGAATGTGGATTGGAAAGATGAAATAGTGTATAATAACAAGGAGAGTGAATTTGTTGAGTTTCTGTAGGATAACTATCTAAAGCAACATGTTATGGAAGCAACATGAGGTGTATTGGTGTTAGATTTGGTGATATGCTCACAGGATGTGAATGAGGTATCAAAACTACCACCTGTTGGTGAAAGTGATCATGAGGTATTGGTTTGGAAGGTAATCAAACAGGAAAAAGTTATCAAGGTGTATCTATATGTGGAACTAGATGGGTGATTATCAGAAGCTCCATAGTCAACTTAGCATCAATACATTGGGTTGATGAATTGTGCAGAAAACATGTTGACAGTGTATGGGAAATTATAAGGCAGTATCTAACACGAGCAATGCATAACTGCATATGAAAAGTTAAGCAAACAAATAGAGTAGGAGTGAGATGGATGATCGGTGAAATCAAGCAAAAGAAGTTATGGAGGGAAGTACAAGGCAGTTCACGGTGAACAGATGCATAAAAAATGTAAAGTGCAGGCCTGAAAAGTGACAAACGGTTAAAAAAGAAAAAGTAGATATAACAGGAGATTGGCCAGCAGGGGCGAATTCTCCATGCTTGCTATGCTTGCTGTGCAAGCTCATTAATTGAGAAAGAAGTAATATTTATTTGTTAATAAATGCATGCATTTATAAGCATTCCATTTAGGCTTTTATTTTTGTAGACAGAAGACATCTTAAGCTTGCATGGCAATAATTGAGCTTTGCATTGTGTATTGAAGGCCGATGCTTGCTCGTCTAGTCAAAGCTACCTTGGCTTGCTCGGTTGTAGGAGCTTCCAGGTCCTCGCAGCAGCACTGTGATTTCATGCATGTGCATAGCCATTTCATGTCGTCTCACTCTGTTGCTTAAACACAGGCCATATGCAGTCAACGTAGCTCCAGCCAGCCTTTACAAGTGCGTGTTGCTTGGGAAAATTAAATTAAGTAAGGGATTTTTCTACTATGTGGCAAGCAAGAGGAAAAATAATTATGGCAGGTTGATACTGGTTGATAGTTATGGTAGCAGAGTAACCATAGCAAATGATATAGTGGAATTATTTAACAAACACTTCATCAGTGTACAGGTATACCTCGATTAATGAAGAGGGATGCGTTCCACATAAAGTGCTTCATCAGCTAAAGCACTCTCCCATCCTCACCAGAGATCTGGGATATAGTCATTCTGAGACCCATGGAAATCCAGAAAGGGATCCTGGTAGTCTTGCACTACTTTGGCCTCTGACAATTTGAATTGTCAGAGGCCAATTTGAATTGTTTGTAACAGTGATTTAGTTGAATGCTATGTGCTTGTCACAGTTGTAATTTGTGCTCTGAAGATGATGGGTAGAAAACCACATTTTTTCTCTTCTTGGATTTGTTTATATCTTGAAGCTTCTCTGAATGGCCTATGTATATGTATACTGTGCTTCATTGCAGTATGGTTAAATATAAGAGACTTTTTTTTTTTCCGAATATGGTTTTAATCATTGCTATTTTTGTAAAATATAGGTTCCACACCCCAGCTCCTAAACATGGCACCAGTTAACCATACTTTACTGAAATTCGAAATCATCCTGTTTCTAGTCCAGGTCTCTGGCACTGTAATGAAATCTCTTAGATTGATTTACTTATTTATAAATTATATATTAACATGCTAAAATGAGCGTTTTATTATTTGGACATTAAATATGACTAGTAGAGTGCATATTTCATTATGCTGTCACATGATAACTGTTTAAATGCAGTTTGAACTTGCATCTTTCTGAAAAAGCAATTTATGAATGCTACTTTTGTGTATTCTCATTTGTGTATTCAGAAAAAAAAATAGACCTTGTTTTAATGCTGAAATAGTACTAAAGCAAAAAAGTATTAATCTAAACAAATGGTTACCATTTGGTCACCAAAGGAATAATTATTTGAATAAAGAAGTCACTAGTTTTTTTTAACCTCATTCCTCTTACTCACCATGCTCCATAGAAGGGGAGGGGGCAAAAAACTACTACTCACTCCTATGCTTTTCCCTCTTACATATTTCTGCATTTTTCAAAATAACTCAGTTTTCTTATGAGCCCAGACAGGACAGACACATATAGAAAATTCATTTTGTGTATAAAATATTTATTATATAAAATTAAATTTTTATACATAACTGTCTCACACTGTTTATATTTACCATTTCAGAGAACAGTGGAAAGAAAAAAGACAATGCAGGGTTTGCCAAGAAAGTTTCCAATTGCTGGTGTGAAACATGTGATTGTTGTAGCTTCAGGGAAAGGTGGAGTTGGAAAATCTACTACCTCAGGTTAGTAAAATCAGTGATCTTAACTTCTTTTATTTGTAGCTCAGTAGTCTCCTGACCAGCTCAATGAATTCCCCTTCCATGTGGGGCACCTGTTCTTGGTGGAGGGGACCTCCCAGTGATGGTACTGGCCCTTTTCATTCTTCCACTTTTTTTACTTTTCTTCCCATATTCTTTGCTCTAATTCTCCTGAGTCTTTTTTACTATCCTTTTTTCCAGACCACCATCACTGGGATCCAACGCCCTGTCACAGTGTTTGCCATGCGGTGTGACCCATGGAAATCCAGAAAGGGATCCTGGTAGTCTTGCACTACTTTTGCCTCTGCTTTCGCAAGACTGGCTGGACCCTACTTAAGGAATTTCACTGTTGTACACAAAGACAGAACTGGAGTGGTCTTGCTCATGGAGAAGTAGCTATCCTAGTGGGCAGTCATACTCCTTTCCATCATATCCAACTTAATACTCCTCTGGAAGCAGTAGTGATTTGCTTATCCATGGGATTTACAGTGTGTTCAATTTATTTACCTCCAAGTGCTGAGTTAAATGAAATTAATCTTGATAACCTTATCTTGCACTTGCCTAAACCTATACTTCTGATGGTTGACTTTAATGGTCACAGTACTTTGTGGGGTAACACCAACACAAATAGACAAGGTCGAATCGTTGAAAGAATTTTTGACAATAATCATCTCTCCCTTTTGAATAATAGACTCAATACTTTCATTCTTCTACTGCTCACATGGGATGTCGAAGAGAACATATATGGAAATGATCACTTTCCTGTTCTTTGCACAATGTCTTCACAGGAATCATGTTCACCCACATGGATGCCTATATGAAAAATAGGCCAGGTGAACCGGAACATTTTTTCTCATCTTGCAAAATTTAACGCTGATACCATCAGTCAAACACCTATCAATGAAGCAGTAAAGTATATTGTCCAGCTAGCAACAACCTCCATCCCGAGAACATTATTTCGATTTCCACTCTATCGAAAGCCTTAGTGGAACCCAGAATGCTAGACAGCCAAAAATGATCAACACAGAGCATGAGATATATTTCATAGATACCCCATCACATCAAACTTACTAGCTTTTAGGTGTGCTCAGGCCAAAGCATGTTATGTGAGATGTCAGAGTCAAAAACAGTCTTGGATCCAATTTACATCATCGATCAATCAAACAACTAGCGCAAAAACTGTATGGGATAAATCCAGAAGATGCAAGGTAGATACAGAACACATCAGCTGTCTACCTTGGAACATAATGGTATCATCGCTGATCCCAAAACTATTGCAGACACTTTGGTCAAAAATTTTGCCATAATCTCAGCGACAGCTTCATACCCCCATGAATTTTTAATAGTAAAAGAGCAACAAGAGAAACAATGATTAAGCTTCTGTACCAAAGACATAGTTCCATATAACAAACCATTTATTAAACAGGAACTCAAAAGAGCTCTTTTGCTATCTCATTCTAGTGCAGTAAGTAAGCCCCCGATAATATCCATTATGAGATGATAAAGCACCTTCCATCACATTCTGTGGATCTCCTACTCTTATTGCAGAGGAAGAATTTCTGGACTCTTGGCATAAGTCAGTTATCATTGGTATCCTTACTTAGTTTTGGGACAACACAGATTAATAATTATCACCCAATCACTTTGACTAGCCATCTATGTAAGGTCTTGGAAAAAATATAAACACAAGGCTCCTCTGGTACCTAGAAAGAAACAAACCTCTTTCCAACACACATTGTGGCTTTCGTAAATACCGAATCAACCCTGGACCATTTGATCTGCTTAGAAACATGTATAAGAGATGCTTTTTCTGAAACGAGAACCTGGTTTCAGTGTTCTTTGACACTGAAAAAGCTTATGACACAACCTGGAGATATTGGTATATTAAAAGACCTGTTCAATTTAGGGCTGAGGGGACACCTACTTGTTTTTATTAAAAACTTTCTTTCTAGCCAAGTCTTCCAAGTCAGAATGGGAAGTATGTTATCTCAGCCATATTGTCAAGAAGAGGGTGTTCCTCAAGGCTCTGTCTTAAGTGTGATCCTCTTTACTGCTAAAATGAATTCACTCACTGAACAGCTTCTTCCTCGTGCAATAAGCAATTGACTTTATGTCAGTGACTTCACAATTTATTGTCATTCTTGCAATATGAGAGTCATTGAAAGGCAACTCCAACAAGCAATTAATCATGTCTTTTCTTGAGCTCATTGTCATGGATTCAAGCTTTTGGCAGAGAAGACTGTTCTGTGTGCACTTCTGCCAGGAGCGCATCCTTCACCCTGATCCTTATTTAAGAATGGAACAAACTAAGTATCCCAGTGCACAGGTGGCCAAATTTCTGGGACTGATATTTGACAGAAAACTAACATTCTCTATGCACATTCATCATCTTCAGGAAAAGTGCAAAATATAGTTGAATATCCTCTGCACCCTGTCCTCTACTGAATGGGATTCTGATCGAAGTTCTTTACTATGCATTTATTGTGAACTTGTGTGCTCAAAGCTTGATTATGGATCCTAAGTTTATAGTTCTGCAAGGAAGTCCAATCTCCAGTGATTGGACCCTATCCATCATCAGGCTATCTGGATAGCTACTGGTGCCTTTCACACATCACCCATTCAGAGTCTTTATGTAGAATCAAATGATCAACCCCCTTTATCACTGAGACGAAAATATTTGTTGCTCAACTATTGCTGGACCAGTCTCTTTTTCCTATATCACAAGGCTCAATATCATACACATCTGACTGCCATTTGTCCTTTTGATATGCACATTAAAGTTATGGAAGCTATAGGCATTAACATTAACAACACTACCTGTACAAAACAAAACAGTATTTCTCCTTGGCAGGCTTACACCCCATCTTGCAACCTCTCACTCAGTCAGCTACAGAAGTCTCATACACCCCATCTGTCTACCTTCAACTGTTTAATGTTTAGTAGCACTGCCAACAGAGATCTCTGATCTTGAACCATCAGTATAGATGGGCAAGAAATCAGAGTGAAGTGTATTTCTTAATATAATGATCTCTAATCAAATCCCATCCAATTGGAGTAATTATACAGCAGAGTTACATGCCATTCAGCTCGCACTTATACATATAAAAGAAAACTCCTACTAAAAGTGCATAATTTATACAGACTCTTTAAGATCTTTATAAGCTATCTCTTCTCTGGTGTATAATCCATACGCAGTGCTTGGTGAGGTGTTACAACTGTTATACAAAATAAATATCCTTAATTTCGATGTTCAGTTTTGCTGGATTCCTAGCTACATTGGAATTAAGGGAAATAACATCGTAGATGCAGCTGCTAGATCAGCTCATTCCTTCTGAACATCTTGTTTGACCATTCCATACACTGACTACACACAAATAATAAAATCAAAGCTAAAAGCCCAATGGCAGTACTCCCGGCAGGAAGCACTACCAAATAAACTGCATGAGATTAAACTTGAAATTAGGCACTGGCAGTCTAGTCAACAGGAGAGAAGTAGTAGTTCTAGCTAGGCTTCACATAGGCCAATAAACTGAGTACCCCCCCCCTCCCTCCAAAAATGCCAGTTGAACATGCTGAAGATGAAATCATCAACCATGAACACAATTAAAAGTTGTTGCTTATCAATAATTGATTCTAATTTAAATATATTGTCTAAATGGGAATCGCAAAAAAACTTACCTGAATATTAAAAAAAACTTAAAATATTCTTTACAATGCTGACACAACTGCAGTGAAGGCAGTAAGGAGTTTTAGCAAGATAAAACTTGTTAAGAATTATTTAGGGTTGATGTCAGGAACGAGAACATACGTAACACAAGGGTTACATATAAAGCACATGATTTCATGTGTTTGTGATCAATTTGTACATCCTTTATTTCTTTCTCTCCTTTAGCATGAATTGACTATTCTTGGCAATCTGCCAGCCCCGGTTCTATGAACTGTGGGCATACTATACCCGTTTTGTTAACCTTTATTATTATTTTTATTATTATTTGACACCTCCAGGGAGTCCAAAGACTCATCGAGGGAGAGTGTGCCAACAGCATCGAATGAATGGTCCCCTTCCAACTACTAACCGCTCTCAAACTTACTTAACTGAGCCATTAGTAGCAGATTCTCTACCAATCGACCAACCTTTGCCGGCAAAAATTCCTAACCTTTCCTCTCTCATTTTTTCATGCAGCATTTATTTGGTTTATATATTTATGTATGCATATTATAACCATTCATATCATTATGTTTCATCTTAATAAAACAGTGATCAAAATAGTTATTATTATTTATTATGACATTACCAATTATTGATATTGTTACATTAAAAAAAGGAGCTTAGCTATAAATTTGCCAAGGGTGCCAGAAACCTTCTGTGCCATTACTAAATTTAAAATTTAGCATTAAGCTCATATGTTTGTAAACTTTGGGAAATAAGGTATTTGAAATTGTGAGCCATTCAGTTTAATGATTTTCTGTGGAGACGTCCACTAAGTTTAGACTATTAATTTTGCTGCATGTCTGTTCAGATGGCCATAAAATAGGTTGGTCCACAAGTTTCAATGCATTACATCAGTAATGACTACTTATGTTGCTTAAAAAGCTTAAAGAAAGCAGTTCTCTTGCTGGGTAGCCTCAACAGAAATGAGAGATCCAGTCTTGCAGCATAACTGACCAAACTATACCTTCAAGAGGAGTGATGGGATACTAAGATAGTATAATATTAAAAGTTTACATTATTACTAACTTCTTATCAAATATTGTCAGATGTTACATTTTTTTGTCTTCTAATGTGCACTTTTAATTACATCAGTCCACCTATTGTTTTCTCTCTGAGATTTTTTCCTAACATCCTGACAAATACCTGCTTTTCTAATCTTTCCTCTCCCATCCCATTTTGTTTAAGTGATCATATACTCAGATTAGTTATGCTCACTCAAGAATGTTAATTATGTCAAGTTCTTTCCTATATCTTCATGTTTAATATGATTTTCTTATGACTTTCATATCTGTGATCTCTAGTCTGTGATCAACTGTTTTGCTGCTAACCCTGCTCCCAGATCTCTAAGTTAAATTTGATTTACTGTCTTGTATACTAGTTTAGTGTTGACTTATTTCTCTCCTCTTTCATATAAATTTATTCAGCTGAAAGAGCTTCCCACCATACCAGCATTGCTTATTCTGTTGTCTATTCCCATATTTAATTTGCCATTAATAATTGTACCTAAATAGTTGAAATAATTCATAGGCCTTGTCTTTTTAATGCATTTTCATGCAATATTTTTACAATTATTCAGTTTAGTTCTTGAATCCTGCACAATTATACTAGATTTATTTAGGAGTATAACATCACCTGTATAAAATAAACAGCTGAGATATCTCTAAATTTGATATCAAGTTTAATGCTACTTTACTTCATAATGTGATCCATGTAGATAATGCACAACAGTGGAGATAATATGTACCCTTCTCTTACACCTGATTTGCTTGTAACTATCTTCAGGAAGATGGTTTGATGTAAAATCAAACTTCAGACTTATAGCACAAATATAGATTATGTATTGCTCTGTATAATGTCCGATTTACATATAATTGTAGTATTTTGAAAGCTTCCTTTTTCACCTCGTCTTAAGCCTTTTTCAGAAATAGGACATGTTATGATCAAAACTTGATATTAACACATCCCATTTGGCCTGAACAGATCATATTCTTCTCCAAGTTTTCCTTTCACAATTTTTCTTAGCCTATTCTCAAGAATGCTTGGATAAATCTTACCTGGAATGCTCAGCAGGTTGGATTCCCCTGTAATTCTCATTGAGTTTTATTCTTTTTTCTTTTTTTTTTAATGAAAAGGATACTGTTGAGAGCTCTATTCCAGTCATCTGTAATTTGATCCTCTAACCTGACCTTCTGAATTATGCTGTGCAGTCATAAAAACTTTTATACCTCCATAGTTGAGCATTCTAGTTGAATCATCTACTCCAACTGCCTTTCTGTATTTAAGGTTTTTGATGGATTTTTCTACCTCTTTCTATATTGGTAGGTACTCCTGATTGCATATGACTTTTAGTCATATGCTCTATTCTGTTCAGTTTTGTGCATATGTCATATTAAAGTTTTGTAGTTACAGCGATCTCTAAATTAGCTGGCCCTCAATAATGAAACCTTCAGTTCATCAATCCTTGATTGGATTGGCACATGACTCCTGGAGTAGCCCTGTGTAATTTTACACTCAATTAACCATGTATCCAGCAATGATCAACTAATCATTTCTCAGCACAACCAGGTGATTCAGAGATTTCTGTTCATGGCAGTTTCACAAAAGAATTTTAAAAAATGTTTGTGTTAAAAAGTGAGTTAAATTATATGATTTTTAAGTATTGATAATCAGTTTTTCATCCCTTCATTTTTTTATTTTTATTTTTTTCCTCTAGTTAACTTGGCTTTGGCAATTAATATTAATGAAAAGGTAAGTGAAGTTGATAAAATATTTGGTAATAACTTGTAATATTGTTGATATTTTGAAAGAAGATAATCTTGAGAAATTGTTAATTTTTATGATGACCAGTCCTTTTTGATAAATTCTGTTATATCACAGAATATGACATTAGAGATGTGTTTTTGATAATATTATTTCACTCTTTCATGCATACTCAAACATGAACAATTTTTATCTTCAGTCTTTGGCTAGAAATGCAAATCATAAGAGGATGTAGCTGTAATATTTAATTCTAACATAAAGCTGTGAATGCCAGGAATCCATTATCACATAGATAACTTATTGGTATCTAGACTCTGTGTGTGTGTGTGTGTGTGTGTGTGTGTGTGTGTGTGTGTGTGTGTGTGTGTGTGTGTGTGTGTGTGTGTGTGTGTTGAAAAACAGTAGGATTGTTCAATTGTCTCTTATTTGAGGAATTTTTCTAGGTTTTAGATGGGAGAAAAAAACTGGCAAAGAGAACAGTTACTTGGCAGAGATAATAAAAAAAAATGGAATAGAAGCATCCCTGCTTGTTTATTTGTTTATCGGTTAATCTCACACATATGAAAAGTTGCTGAGCCTGTAACACATTTCCATACTTTGACTATAGTTGAGAGTGGAAAAGGAATGTACTGGTATTTTATTTTATTATAATTTTTTGAAGTTCTTGTTCTTTTTTTTTCTTGTTCTTTTTTTTCTTGTTCTTGTTCTTCTTTTTAGGAAATTCTTGTTCAGTGTGTAATTTATCAAGCAAAGCATAATTCTTGAGGAATGTGAAAGGAGAAAAGGCTACTAAGGGAAAGCAATAAGATCTGTTTTTTTTTTTTCAAGAAACATATGCATTTCTAATTCTGCTAATATGATACACTAGATTCTTCCATATCAGAATCTCTTCCATGTATGCCAAAATCACCATACAGTAGTGTTCAAAGATGATGACCTTGATATGAAAGTCGAAACGCGTGTCCATTTTGGTTTATATTAAACTAAAGTTTTGCTCTAACATAGTAGTTGTCTCTATAATTTTCCATAATGTATTCTGATCACCATGTAAGCATGAAAGAAAGGCTTCGATAACTTGCTCATGTTTTATAATACAGTGGCAGCTGAGCTGGATAAGGTAATGGGTTTACAGTGATACTGCTGGATTTGCACATGCCTTTGACAGAATAACTACATGGAATTATAATCAGTAATCTGCAGCACATGGGGATGAATTTTGGGTTAGTGAGGTGGATAAGAGGGTGGTTGATGGAGAGATATCAGAGAGTAGTTTATTCAGGAGTAGTCCAGAAGAAGGTCTGTGACTAGTGGCATGCCACAGGATTCTGTTCTTGGGCTGCTGCTTTTTAATTTGTACATTAATGATATAGGAAGGGATCATCTGAGAGGAACTGTTCAATTACATTAAGAAAATTATGAAACAAACTACCACGTTAGAGTAAAACTTTAGTTTAATATAAACCAAAATAAACACTTTTGGTTTATATTAAACTAAAGTTTTACTCTAATGGGTAGTTTGTTCCATAATTTTCTTAATGTATTCTGATCATCATGGCATGAAGGAAAGGAACTGTTCAATTGTTTGCCCAATGATGCAAAATTGGATAGAGCAATAGTTAATACACATGATGTTAAAATTTTGCAGGATGATTTGGATAGACTGGCAGTCTGGGCAAAGAAGAATAGATGTCAGTTTAATGTGGCAAAGTGTAAGGTTATGCATTTTGGGGTGAAAAAGATTACTAGCTGTATACCACATTGATGGAACTGTACTCCAGGAAATTGAAAGCCAGAAATATGGGAGTGTTGGTAGATAGGGAGTTGAAGTTTAAAGGGTACATGGCTAAAGCAGCTCATTGGATTGCTTGGTTACTGAAGAATACTTTGATGAGCAAAGACACAGATTATTATCCTCTTTATTGAGCCTTGATAAGACCCCATCTTGACCACTGTGCACAGATCTGGTTGCCTGGGTTTCTTGGTGAACGATCCAGAGGCAAGTGGCCAAGGTGGTAACAGGTCTATAGAATGAACTTTACGAGAACAGGTTGAAGATTTGTGGGTTACAGAAATTGGTTAACAGGCAGAAAAGGGTTATATGATTGAGACATACAAATTAACTGAAGGGTTTTTACAAGATTAATATAGAGGAAATTTTTCAGAACAGGTATGGTGGTGGGAGAGCTAAGGGTCATTCTTGGAAACTGAGCAAGAGTGCAGTTAGCACTCTTGCTCAGTGTCAGAACTAGATTTTTTTGCTTGGAGAGTGGTGAATGAGTGGAATAGGTTGCCAGAGTCTGTTGCAGGTTCCATGACTGTGAATGAGTTCAAGGCAAAGTTTGATAGATACTACACACATGTTGGATAGTGCTTGGTATGATGTTTAGGGTCTCCTTTGATGAGTCTAAGGACTCTATGGAGTAGACCATAATAATGATATAGGTTTAAAATTATTGCACCAATTATATATGAACTCTTGTGATTTTTCTTACCATGCTGCATTATAAACACAAAGATATGTTAATATCTTTGTGTTTATAATGTGTGTGTGTTTTTAAATATTACATCAAATGTATACATGCTAATACTGTAAATCTTGAATGATATATGCACGTAAACACAAGAAAGATATTTAATTAACCAAATATTTCGGTCTGGAAATAGCAGACCATCCTCAGTGGTATTACAAGAACAGTTTTAAAAAAATACAAGTTAGAATACTAACAATAGATCGTTAAAAATAGAACATGGCGCGTGATGTTATATCACTAAGTATTAAGTATAAAACGGAATATTTTGAAGTAAAGACATGATTGAAAAAAAAAAAAAAATTAATGAGTAATCTTGATTAGACTTTCCCAGATTTTTGATATAGATATACAGTCATTACGATTCAGGTTGGGACGATGGAGCAAGGCCTCCACGCTTTCCTTGAACAAACGTTCGAACCTATAACGGGATCTATGTAAGAGGTGAGTCCTGGACCAAAAGATGCTGTGGTCAGTTTCAATCCCATGTTGAGCCAATCCAGACTTTTCAGGTTTGTTGTGAATAATGGAGGATTGATGTTCTTGGATTCTTTTTTCAAGAGAACGTCCAGTCTGTCCAAAATAGGAGAGATCACAGTTGCAAGGAATTTGATAAATTCCAGGAAGAGATAAAGTTGAGCGTTTGTCTTTAGGAGAAGGAAAATAAGAAGACAATTTGTTAATAGGTGAATACGTAGTTGTTAAATCATATTTCTTTAAAATTCTTGCGATTGGTTCTGAAATACTGGAGATATAAGGAATAGGCACTCGACGTATTGAAACTTTGTTGTTTTGTGGAGGATTATAAGAATTGAGAAGATGTTGAGTACTTTTTTTAGAAAAGCCATTGAGTTTCATGTGTTGTTGGATAGTAGAAAGTTCTTTCTGTAGATAATCAAAAGTAGACCAATTAGTTTTGGCTCTTCTGATGAGGCATTTTATAAGTCCTGTTTTTTGACATGGATGATGGGCTGATTCTTTAAGAATATAACGACCTGTGAACGTTGGTTTCCTGTATACTGTAGTTGTAAGAATATTTGAAGGTGACTGGATGAGGAGAACGTCTAAAAAAGATAACTGGTTGTTTTCTTCTATTTCCATAGTAAACTTTATACGATGATGCAAGGAATTAATACTGTTTAAAAAAAGAAGGTAAGGTAAAGAGTTTTTGCTGTGAGGCCAAATAGTAAAGATGTCATCTATATATCTTACCCAAAAAGATGGTTTAGGGAAAATAGATGAGAAGAGGACTTTTTCTAAATGTTCTAAATAAAAGTTGGCTAAAGCAGGAGAAAGAGGACTTCCCATGGCCGTTCCTTCTACTTGGCTGTAAAATTTATTTTGACATACGAAATATCCAGAATGTATTACGAAATTGAATAGTTTTATAATGTCTTGAGGAAAGATGTCAGCAAGTATTAAAGTTTAAGTTTCCTTGAGAGGTAAATTGGTATATAAAGATTCTATATCAAAGCTAACCATAAGATCTGTAGGTTGTAATGAGACATTTTTTAATTTTTCTTTGACTTCTAGATTTCTCTCTTTCTCTCTCATATTTGTTCCACTTTTTTTTTTAATTTTTTTTAAAACTCACTTGCTGTTCTGTTAATGTTATTTCAGTAGCTTTTCTTAGTTACAATGAATATTGTTCTACCTGTCATGAATTTTAGTCCAAAGTGATTACAGGTCATGTTTGTGATTACAAACATGACCTGTAATCATGTTTGTGATTACTGGCAAGAAAATAATAGGACACAATGCATAAGAATTATTTTTGATTTTTTGTCAATAGGTCAAAGTGGAAAAAAGCATATGACAAGGTGCCAAGAGAAAAGCTCTTCAGAATGCTTGAGTTATATGGTGCAAATGGGATATACTATTGAGCAATATGTAGTCTCCATTTAAACTATAAGTCAGCAGTTAGAATTGAAGGAGGTACAGCAAGATGATTTGAGGTACAATCAGGTGTGCAACAAGGGTGCACATTATCTCTACTGTTATCTACTGTCTAGGATCACATTTTGAAGGAAAGTGACATTAAATCTGATATCGAAATTGGTGATGTTAATCTTAGCTTTTTATTTTATGCAGATGATGTTATACTTCTGAATAAATCTAGTACAAGTCTGCAAGTTTCCCTGACTAAAATGAATAACTTGTAATAAATTTGGTATGAAAATCAGCAATAAAAAGACAAAGACAATGAAAATAACAGAAACATTAAAAACATCAATTGTATCCTGAATGGAACCTCTAGAACAAGTAAAACATTTCAGCTATTTAGGCACAATTTTTAGTAAAGATCATCATCATTATCATCATCAAATTCCTGACATGTACCCTCAAGGGGTGTACAGGATATGATAGTATTTCATGAAAAATTTACATCATTACTAACTTCCTATCTACAATTTTCCTCCAGATCAGTCTGTTACTTGTCAGGACTCCAATATTATCAGATCTTATATTTCTGTCGTCTAAGGCACTTTGTACCATATCAATCCACTTATATCTTGGTCTTCCTTTGGGTCGTTTTCCTGCCAATCTGGCAGAGAACACTTGTTTTTGCTAATCTTTCCTTGCCCATTCTGTTTAAGTGACCATACCACCTGAGATTAGCTCTGCTAATGCTTTCCTGGATGCTGACAATGTCAAGTTCTTTCCTAATATCCTCGTTTTTAATATGATATTGCCATTCATGCCATCTGTTCATGCCTCTAATCTTTCTGAGGGCTCTCGTATCTATGGTCTCTAGTCTTTTGTCAAGTGTTTTACTTCTGACCCAGCTCTCAGATCCATAAGTTAAAAATTGGTTTGAACACTGTCTTGTATACAGCTAATTTAGTGTTCCGACTAATTTCTCTCCTATTCCATATGAATTTATTCAATTGACTGCCTACCATACCAGCTTTGTTGATTCTGTTGTCTATTTCCATATTTAATTTACCATCTTCACTAAAAATCGTGCCTAAGCAGCTGAAATGTTTTACTTGTTACACAGGTTCCCTGTTCACAACGCAGTTGACATTTTCAACGATTCTACCTATTTTCATTGTCTTTGTCTTTTTATTGCTGACCTTCGTACCATATCTATTACAACAGTTATTCAATTTAGTCGGGGAATCTTGCAGATTTGTAGCGGATTTATTGATAAGTATAACATCATCTGCATAAAGCAAACAATAGCTGGCATTAACATCTCCAATTTTGATATCATGCTTAATACCACTTTCCTTCATAATGAGATCCATATTGATAATGAATAACAGAGGAGATAATGTACATTCTTCTCTGACATTAGATTTAACATTAAACCATCTTCCTGTACTTCCTTCAATTCTAACTGCTGACTTGCAACTCAAATAAAGACTAAGTATTGCTTGATATAATGCCCCATTGACACCATATAACTGTAGTGTATTGAATAACTTCTCTCTTGCCACCTTGTCATAGGCCTTTTCCAGATCAACAAAACTTAAATACAGATCTTTGTTATATTCCCATGCTTTCTCAACTATTTGTCGTAAAGTGAAGATCTGATCCCGACAGCCTCTATTTGGCCTGAATCTAGCTTGTTCTTCACCAAGCTTTTCTTCCACAATTCTTCTCAAACAGTTTCTCAAGTATACTGACATAAATCTTGCCAGGAACACTGAGTAGGGAAATACCTCTGTAATTCTAACATTTAGTTTTATTTCCATTTTTATATATGGGTACTATGAGAGCTCTACTCCAATCATTGGGAATTTGTCCCTCTGTCCAGGGCATTCTGAATTATGCAGTGCAGCCACTGTAAGACTTTTATACTACCATACTTCAGCATTTCTGGTCGAATATCATCTACTCCTGCTGCCTTTCCACATTTCAAGCCTTTGATGGCTTTTTCTACTTCAAGTATGGATATGTATTCCTGACTGTATGCCTGTTGAGTGTTTTTTACCACTGCGCTATGGCTGCTTGTTTCATTTACCAATTTTTCAAAGTAATTACTCCATACTTCAAGGATATCTTTTTCTCCTGTTTTCATGTCACCTTTATCATCTCTAACTCCTTTTACAGCACTCTTTCCTCCATTTCTGAGCTTCTTCAACAACCTCCAGAATATCTTTCCACCTTCTTGATATTTATTTTCTATGTTCTTGCCAAAGTCTTCCCATGACTTTTGTTTAGCTAGTTTTGCACAGTGTTTAGCTTACTTACATTTGTCTCTGTATTCTCTAAGAGTACAAGCTGACTTATTTGCCAGGAACTTTTGATATGCTTTCTTCTTTTCTTCGCTGCCTCTTTAACTTCCTGTGTCCACCATGGAGTTCTGATTTTTCTATCCTTGCAGACAACCTCACCACATGCCTCTCTGGCTGAATCAGTCAGGGTTTTCTTCAAGGTTTGCCACTGAATCTCCAAGGTTTTGTTATTGTTCTCAAACTTTCATTTTTTCTTTAATAATCTTTGTGTATTTTAGTCTACAGTTCACATCTGAGAGCTTCTCAACTTTTATTCGCTTTAAAACTTTCTTACATGTCATTCTTTTCAATATCAAATTCAATTTTATCCTGCTCAAGACTAAATAGTGATCACTTCCAATTTCAAATCCTCTGTACACTCTGGTGTCCTGCACCAGGGAGAAAACATCACTATCAACAATAACATAGTCAATGAGACTTTTCTAATTCCTTGCCTCTTCTCTCCATGTGAATTTGTGCACATTTTTATGTTGGAACATGGTGTTAGTAATAACCAATCCATGTCCTGAGCAGAAATCCAACAGGTATTTGCCATTATTATTAGCTTTGCTCTTTTCTCCAAATTTTCCCAAAACATTTTTGTATGTCTGACAATCACTTCCTACTCTGCTATTTAAATCCCCAATAAGGACCAACTTTTCCTTTTTCATTGTGTGAGTAGCTTTCTCTAGATCCTCAAAAAATTCCTTCACTTCTACCTTAGTAGAGCATTCTGTGGGACCATACGCACAAATAAGTCTCATTGTCCAGTTCCCCATTCTGATATTTGCCCAAATCAACTCTACTTGACACTGCCTGCCATTCAAGAAGATTAGCCTCATATTTAGTGTTGAATACTATGGCTACTTCTTCTTTTCCGTGATTGTCATTGCCTGAATATAACATTTTGTATTTATTGCTCAGAAAGATCTCACCAGTTTTTGTCTTTTTTGTTTCAGTCACCCCTATTATGTCGATCTGATACTTATGTAATTTAACCGGACGACCCCCCAGCCGGCATGAAATTTTGTCATGTTGTATCATCATTTTGTATATTGGTTTAAGCCAATAAGAATACAATTTGGTCGGCTAAATTCCAAATTGGTAGCCCATCCTCGTTCGTTCAATATCCAGGTAGTTACCCAACAGTGTGCACCATGAGAAGGTGAGGATTGGACATTAGGTCAGAAGCCCTGGTCAGTTCTCTGCATTCCTTTAAAGGCTATGTGGAGGTCATCTCTCAGTTATACAGCTTTAAAATTGGTATGGTTGGAAGTCAGCTGAATAAATTTATATAGAATAAGAAAGAAATTAGTGAAAACACTAAATTAACTATATACAAGATAGTGTTTAAACTAGTTTTAACTTATGGATCCAAGAATTGGGTTAGAAATAAAACACTTGATCAATGACTGGAGATCTCTGATATGAGAGTTCCGAGAAAGATTAACAGAGTGAACAGATGTCATCAGTAGCAATATAACATTAAAAATGAGGATATTAGGAAAGAACTTGCCATTGTTGGTATTCAGGAATGTAATAGTAGAGCTAATCACAGGTGCTATAGTTACTTAAATAGAATGGGAGAGGAAAGATTAGTGAAACAAGTTATCTTTGCTAGGTTGGCAAGGGAAAAAAAAAAACCCACAGGAAGACCAAAATTTAAATGGATTGATGCAGTAAAAAGTTCTTTAAAAGACAGAAGTATAAGATCTGACACTATTGAAATCTTGACAGATAACAAATTAATTTGGAGGAAAATTGTTGATCGGAAGTTAGTAATGCTGTAACTTTTTCATGTAATACTGTCATAATTTTCCTGTACACCCCACCTTGAGAGCACATATGAGGTGTTTTATGATGATGATCTCTGAATTGGAATATTGAGATACTCCACAATGCTATCAATTGTAGATAGCTTGTTTCGATATTAAATATTTTTAAAAGTGATGAAGACATTAATGTTATAGCTTCAGAAACAAATTATTATTTTCTGTTGGATAAGAAGAAGAGGAGCGATATGATAAAGACCTACAAGTTAGTAAGGGCTTGTTATAGGATTAATGTCAAAGAGGTTTTACAGAAAATGCTGGGAGATCAGGGGAGAACAAGATGCCATCTCTGGAAGCTGCATAAGGAGAGTGTAAAAAAGGGAGTGAGAAGCAGGTTTTTTGCATGCAGAGGTATGAATGATTGGAATTTCTTGCATAAAAGTGTTATGTCTGCAGAAAATTTGAGTATGTTTAAGGTGCAGTATGATAAGCTGTATGTGTATGACAAAAGGACCTCATAGATGAGTCTCTGACTCCATGGGGTCTTAGGGTAATAATAACAGTACTCATTCTAGGAAGACCTCAATCTACAGAGTGTAGCATTGAAAAACTCAGTTAATGAAGGTTTAATACTAATATCTGTTCATTTGTAGAAATAGGAAATTCTAGTGCTTAAACAGGAATTAATTGTTTATTAGCCCTTGATTAATAACAGATATAGCAGATAAAAATTTAGTACATGAGGTCATTTCAAACGTTTTGCACATTGTGCATGAATGGATAGTGAGTCACTATATTGTGTTTATTTTTTGTTTCTAGTGAAATAAGACTTCAAAATGGAAAAAAAAATTAACTGACTTTGGATATTGCAATTTGACAATGACATTGCAACGACACATGTTTCATATGAAGTATTTAATCTTATAAAAAGGTATGGATGGCAAGTGCTTCCTCTCCCCATGTACAGTCTTGACATGAAATCTGTTCCCTAAGTTGAAAGAACTCTCCATGGGAAATGCTTCACTACCTTTGATGGAGCATCTGCTGAGATGATGAAACTTATCATCAAACAAATCAACAAAAAAATGATTTTGTGAAAGGAATCTGGGACTTAACCCAAAATGTCAGGCAGCAGTGATAAGGCAGAGTAGAGATTATATTGAAGTCTGGTAAATGCATTTTGTTAAATAAATGTTTAATTTAACAACAGAAATTATGTACAGAAGTTTTGAAATGACCCCTGCATATTTTTCAACTTTGCAATTTTTACTTTTTAATATTTATCTTGTTAATTTTTAAATGTACTAAAATAGGAAAGTATTATGCATTGTCTTGTTGCAGAACAAGTTAGTTGGTATTCTTGATGCTGATGTCTTTGGCCCATCAGTACCTCGAATGATGAACTTAAGTGGACAGCCTGAACTTACAAAACGTAGGTGCTTTTGGAATTTACAGGTTAGTGGGTTTGAAAGTTATTACTCCTGTTTCAGTTTTTATGTTTAATAGCAACTATTTTATTCTAGAGTGGCCACACTCAAGGAGTTGGTAGGTCATTTCCCCTCCTACATAAAAATACACAACATTTTATAAACAAAATTAAAAACATCACACTCAACGACCAAGATTTATTAGTCAGCTTTGACATAAATGCCCTTTTCACTAATGTCCCGATCAACGATACCATTATTCTCCTACAGAACATATTTCTGCCTGACATCACGGCCCTATTTGCCCACATACTCCGTTCCGGGTATTTTGCGTGGCAAAATAATTTTACCTACAAAAAGAAGGTATGGCCATAGGCTCACCACTTTCCTCCCCAATAGCTAACTTTTACATGGAAGACTTTGAGCAATGAGCTCTTAATCATTCCAAGAATGTGGAGGACCCATCTGCACCCTTATATTATTATTATTATGGGCAACTCCAGGGAGTCATTAGACTCATCGAGGGAGGCCCCAAATCATATTCATCACAACTATTTGACATTCATACAGTATCTATCATACCTCGCTTTAAACTCATTCACTGTCACAGCATCCACCACAGACTCTGGGAGCGCATTCCACTCATTCACCACTCTAAAAGTAAAGAACCCAGCTCTAACACCTTTACTAACCACACTTTTGCCCAGTTTCCATGGATGTCCCCTAGTCCTCCCACAACCAGCCCTGTTCTCAAAAATATCTTCTGAATTAATTTTATAGAAACCTTCCAGTAATTTGAATGTCTCAATCATATCCCCCCCCCTCCTCTGCCTATCAACCAATTTTTGCAACCCACAAATCCTCAACCTGTTCACATAAGGTTCATTCCACAGACCTGCTATCATCTTGGTCACTCGCCTCTGGATCCTCTCGACCTCCTCCCCATCAAGAAGAAACCTAGGTGACCAAATCTGAGCACAGTAGTCGAGATGGGGTCTTATCAAGGCTTGATACAGAGGAACAATAACCTGCTTGTCTCTGCATGTCAATGTATTCTTCAGCAACCAAGTGATTTGATGAGCTGATTTGGCCACTTTTGCAATGTGTCCCCTAAATTTCAATTCCTTATCCACCAGCACTCCTAAATCTTGTGCCTCATCAATTTCCTGGAGTACAGTTCCACCAATGTAGTAAACTGCTGCTAATCTTTTCACTCCAAAATGTATAACCTTACATTTTGCCACCTTAAATTGACATCCATTCTCCTTAGCCCAGACCTCCAATCTATCCAAATCATCTTGCAAAATTTTGATGTCATCTGCATTCACTATTGCACTACCCAACTTCGCATCATCCGCAAACAAATGAACTGTTCCTCTCAGATCCTTTCCTATATCATTAATGAACAAATTAAACAGCAGTGGTCCTAGAACAGATCCTTGTGGCACACCACTAGTCACAGGCCGTCTTGTGGACTCTACTCCTGAATAAACCACTCTCTGATATCTCTCCGTCAACCACCCTCCTATCCATCCCCATATGCTGCAATTTACTGATTAGAATTCCATGTGGTATCCTGTCAAAGGCCTTAGCAAGGTCCAGTAGAATCACTGTAAACCCATTACCCTTATCCAGTTCAGCCATCACTGTGTTATAATACGTGAGCAAGTTACTGAGGCATGACCTACCCCTCACAAAACCATGTTGTCCCTGATACAGTATCCCATTTTCTTCTATCCAATCTTGTATTTTCCTCTATTTTCTCCAAGACCTTGATAATGATTCCTGTTATGCTGATTGGCCAGTAATTTTCAACAGCAGCCTTGGAACCACCTTTATGCAGCGGAACTATTTTCCCCTCTTTCCACCCCCTTGGGACTGACCCAGACCCGAGGCTCAAATTAACCAAAATGGTCAAGGGCACTGACAATTCTTTAGCCGCTTCACGTACGACACGAGCTTGTATACCATCCAATCCCACAGATGTATTGACATTAAGGTTCTGTAATAGACTAGTTACCTCTACTTCATTCATCACAATTCCAGTATAATCTGTTGGTTCTTCCATTCCTGCAAAGTCACCACCTGGATGATATACTCTTGCAAAGTGCTCGCTCAGTAATTCCACTATATCAACTGATTCGGTTACCTCCCTACCCTCAGCAATTTTTAAGATTATTCTACCATGAACATTTTTCCTTTTACTTGCAACATATTGAAAAAAAACTGTTTGGGATTCTCTTTAGCCTGCATGGCCAATTTTCTTTCGTAATCTGCTTTTGCTTTTCTTACCATCCTTGTTACCATCCTGGCCTGAGCTTTATATTATTCCTGCGCCTGCTGGTCACCTTTCTCCTTAAATTCCCTCCACAATTGTTTCTTTTTTTGCAGCTCAAGCTTAATAGTGTTATTCATCCATTTAACCCCTACTTGATTTATTATTCGGACTCTTGGTATACAGTCAACCATTGCCTCCTGCAAACACTTCTTAACCACCTCCCATGCACTATCAACATCCAGTCCTTGCAGTTTTACATGCCATGGCACTGAGCCAAGCACGCACCTAAGCTTCTCATACTTACCAGCCCGGTAATTCCACATGTACTCTCTTTTAATTGTGAATTCGACTCCTTTAGCCACCTCCCAAGTCATGACCTTATGGTCACTCTCACCAATTGGTGGCAACATGGTCATGTTCGTTACCACATTCTCAGTTGCAATTACTAGGTCAACCACTCTCTGCCCCCTGGTATTTTCCACTACATGCTGCTGCAGATAGTTGTCCCTTAATAACCGCATAAAATCCAATTCCTTCTTCCCATGTGCCCTCTCCTCTTTCCAGTCAATGTTACCATAATTGAAATCACCCATAATAATTACCCTCCTTCCACTCATTTCTTCTATTTGCCTATGCATACTATCCCCACCATCTATTCCATCACCTGGTCTATAGCAGCACCCAATTGTATATTTTGTTCTGCTAGATTCTATCTCACACCAAACAGCCTCAAATGTGCTCTTTTCTCTATCCTGCAGTTCAACTTCTATACTTCTTGGCTGCAACTCATCAACTATCATCAATAACACTCCTCCTCCCCCCTTTTTATTCACCCTGTCACTCCTGAACACGCTATACCCGTCGCATTCAATCCCACTAGTTTTATCATCTTCTGTCAGCCATGTTTCACTAATACCAACAACCTGTGGCCTGGAAGTGCCAACCATGGCCAAAAACTCTTCCTTCTTGTTCCTAATACTCCTGGCATTAGTGTACAACCAGAACAAGCCCAGAAGAAAATCTCAATAAGAGAGGACTTTAGAAATGTTTAATGTAGTTCTGTTTCTAATTTATTTTTATATTTATCTTTTTTTTTTTTAAACTTTATTTTATTATTTATCATTTTTTTACTATTATTATTTTATTTTATTTATTTTATTTTTTTCCACTAGAGGTTCGGCTAGATAAAAGATTAATAAGCAGCTTAGATTCATTTTATCTTTGTAAAGTGCAGTAGCATGTAGCTTTTTTCTTATACATATGTATTTTCCTGATGATGACTTCAATACAGAGGTTGAAATGTCGAATGTTACTTTCCTAATATTAAGTAAAGTAATTATTTTAACACGTGTGTTGTGTCACCATAAATTCCTAACCACGAATTTTATTCTAGAGGGTAATGCAACTTTCAGGTTAACCTTTAGTTTAAAAGAACTAAACTCATTGGTATTTTATTTTATATTTGTAATTTTATATTATTGTTATCTGTCTATTTAACTTCATAATTTTATTTCATTGGGTTGTGGTCAGAGTGGTGAGATGTTTTATCTCTAAATTTCTTTTTCTGTCTTTTCAATTTTATTGAATTGACTGTAATTTAACAGCATACTTGTGTTCTGTATAAGTCAATGTGTACCTGTTTACAGAATGGTTTACCTTTTGCAAGAAGGAAAAATCCAAATTGCTAGGAAAGAAAAACTCTGCCCTCTTCACGTAAGACTGCTAACTTAGTCCCAACTAAAAAAAAGGACTATAAAGTTTGATCGTAGACCAAATTTGAACTAAGATCTGTTTCCCAAAAGCAAGTAATGCATGGTAAAAATTGCTCATCCATGGAAACAGTTTAAATGTATCTTTGTTTCTAGATGTATTTTACAAATTGCATAAGCATCTATTAGATTTGTTTTGCTATCTCCCTTTTCAAGTTGCTCCTGGATTCTGAGCTGACGAATATGGTATTTAAAATCCTTACAAAAAACTTTTCAGGCCATTCCAATTTTTGTTTTATTAGACCATGAGATAGGTGCACAAAAGGACAAAACATGTCAGAATTATGTACTGCAGTAACTCTGATTTGGCTAGATGAATCAGATCAGATCACTTTTATTGACAAAATGACTTGACCTGATTTTAATAATTCTGTCCACACTGGATGGAATTTGGTATTTAAGATTTCTCTTAAAAATTATCAGCTCATTTCAATTTGGTTTCAGTTGGATCCTTTGTTACAAAATCGGCAAAACACAATTGTATGTATAGTATACATAAAGTCCAAAAAGAGGCAATTCCTAAATGTTGTAATTTTGTCATTCCTATAGGATTTTCAAAACCACTGCTGCTCTTTGAATAGCATAAATTTGTCACAAATGGCATGTTCTTGCAGAAACAGTGGAAATATACTGAGAATGAAAAATTCAACTGTGAACAGTTTCATAGTTGAATTTTTCATTATCAGTATCACATGCAAAACGTTATTGGTTTGTATCATATGCAAATAATTAAGTGTTTGATAAGTCTAATGTTTAGTTGGTCATTTGTGTATGCAACATTCTTGAGATAAACTAGCTGATGGAAGAATTTTTTTTTGTTCTGTTTTTATTGGCAAAACTGGTTGAAATGATAATTAACCCATTAACATACAAAGACGTCTGTGACATGTCTTTTGTTTATTGCACCAAAATTGATTTTGACATATCGCAGATGTTACGAAGTTCGTGTCAATTTCAAACGAATTTAGAGTTTAAAAATAATTGATATGTCAAAGGGTTAATAATAATTCTTCTCTGGTTAGGTGGATGAAATATAATGAAATTTAATTTTTTTTTTTAAATTTTAATATGAATCCAATCTGTGAAAAGTTTAACCCAGTCATATATTTAATATCATGGGTTGGCTATCTGGTATTTAGACTTATACATTGATTCTCCAGCATCATGTGTTGTTTAAGGAACTTAACAATGTATATGTTAATAAAATTATTTACTTATTATCCTATATCATGCTGTTAGCCCATTTGGAGTAAAACCTTTACTTGGTATTAATGCACAATATTTTATAGTATTTTTATATCAAGGACACATCAGGAAGTCCTGCCACTGTAACATATGGGTTCTGGAGTGCCTATAATGACTGTGTTCCTGGTAGCAGCAGAGTCATTGAGAGTTAGTTCTACTGTTTGAATTTGTAGTTCTGCTGTTCCAGGCTGTGTGCTTAGTGTTCAGGTTCTCCTGCTAGTGCTGTTTGTTTGTGTCAAGTCTGCTTCCAGTATTTGGAAAGTTATATATGGAGTATATTTTCAGGGACCCTGCATTTGCAGTTTGGACCTCCACCCCCATGTTTTCTATGTTGGTACTTGCAGGATTTACAATTTCATTGTGTTCTGTATTAATTCCAAATAACAAATTGGAATAAAATTTGTCTAGCCAGAATACCAGAGTAACTTGAATAAGAACAAGGATAGACAAAATAACTCATATTGGTGCTTATACACTTTACAAAACATCTAAAAATAAAGTCAATATAATGGAATTTAATGAACAAAAATTACTTTACAACACTTGAATTTTTTCCCTTAAGATAAAAATAAAAAGTCTATATACTATATAAAACTGTATACTTATAGTGCTGTCTACATAAATCACTCTTAAAGGTAGAATTTTTCTCTTTTTCTATTAGAAGTAGAAGACTAATAATTCATTCTTTTTCAGAAAATCTCATGAGGCCATTAGTCAACTTTGGTATTAAATGGTATGTACTCCATATATTGAGATATATAAATTATCTTATATAACTAAGTAGTATAAGATAATACAACTAATTAGAAGAAACACATGTATAAACCACAGTGAAAATTATTTAATTGTAAATATTTCATCCTAAGTATCTTAGGACGTCATCAGTACAGTATTTAAACAAAATTAGGAATAACATACAGTTAGGGTGCATGATTACAATAGAATCTCATGAAAACGTGCATAACGTGCTAAAGTAGTACACACACACACACACACAAAAAAAAAAAAAAAAAAAAAAACGTTAATTATTTAACACAATTTTGTATGATAATTTCCCATACTTTAGGAATAGTAAGAACGTCATTGCGGTTTGGTTTGGTCTGTGTAGTAGGGCTTCAGAACTTTCTTTGTATAAATGTTCATGTTTAAATAAAGATCTATGTAAAAGTTTAGCCTTTTCCCAATGGATCCTATGGTTTGGATTTTCAATTCCGTGTTGAGAGAGGCCAGATTTCTGCGGTTTAAGAAGACGAATGTGGTCTTGATGTTCCGAGATGCGTTTCTGAACAGACCTACCTGTCTGTCTAAAGTAAGATAATTTGCATGACTTTGGACAGACAGGTAGGTCTGTCCAAAATAACCTTGGTTATTTTGTAATATATAAATTAATAATTAATTGGCAATTTAGCTGATTTTTTATTATTAATCAATAATTGATAATTAATTCTTGATTAATAATTAATTAACATCAATTAAACCATAATTAAATTAATTTGTGCTGACAAATTAATTGAAAAATGACAAATTCCAGAACTTCTTGTGGAACACCAGTTGAGAACCACTGATGTAGAGTTATTTTAGAAGGCCTTGGATTCAGTATTTTGTAGTTATTTATGTAATTTTATTTTAATGTAAATATTGTTTAAGTTTTATTAAATGTGTGTATTTTTGTATTTGGTCTCGAGTCAGTGATTTTCTGGATTCTAAAAGAAGCAGTTAAAAGTCATTGCACCAATCAGAATTGAACCCTTGTGTATAACGCTCGGAATAAAAATAATCTTTACAGAGATAATTTCATAATAAATGGCAATTAATAATCTCCTCTCTAAACAACAAAAATGTTTTAAGTTAGCGAAACGATTTTACTGAATTGACAGAAAAGGTATTATACATAGAATGGAAGGTGAAAGAGATGGAGCGAGAGGCTATCTCTGAAGTTTTACAAAAGTGTGGTGAACAGGGAAGAAAGGAGGTTTTTCTTTTCTTTTTTTTAATGCATATGCAGGGTGGTAGGGTAAGTGCAGCATACTGCCAGAACATTATATGCATACCAAGAGTGTGAATGAGTTTAAGATTCAGTATGTCGCTAGAGACAGATATGTTGCTATCTTAGTGATATCTCCCATGAGTGTGTTTGACTTCCTGGAGATTTGCAAGAATAATAAATGATAGCCATGATAAAAGTCATACCATTGATAACTAGTTAAATAACAAAGTGTAATTATTCAAGCAGTAAATTGCATAAATTATTTTTATTTAATTTACTGGCTATAAGAGAATCCACGTCCATATCATTGTCACACAGTCAACTCACACTACAGCAAACTCCTAGAGGATAGGATAACTGACACACTGTAAAATTTTCGTAATTTGTAATTTATATTTATGTCAAACTGTGGCAATTGTAATATTCAGTTTTTTATTTCGTTACTTTTTTTTTCTTAATGTGTTTCCCCTCTTACTTCAATAGTTTCGAGTTTTCGTAGTTGCTTGAGCTTGTACAAATTGCCAATATGCTTTAATCTCTAACTCGTGTATTAATACTATTGTTTGACTTTATTCCTTTCGTAATCTATTTAGCCTTATCCCCCCCCCCTTTTCAAGGCAGTAAAGTATAGTCTCACATGTGGTAGTATCGTAGATTTAGGAAAACCAAGTCCTTAATCTACGTTGCTATAATTCCAATGTATTAATCCTTAAAAATTTATTTTGTTTACGACTGTGCCATTAAGGATCACGTAAAAGAATTTTCTATCTTTCCTTTACATACAAAAGAATATTTTAGCTAAGCACATGGAATAACTCTTAAATCAATTCTATCTCAAGCAACTCCGAATTACTCAGTCGTTGCTATTACTTTACTTGGGTCACACAGGTTTGATTCATTTATATGAGACAGTGCATTGGCTAACAAAGATCAGGCAAGCTATTAACAAAACCAAACATGTTTATTCTGAGACAATTTATATACAAAAGTAAATAGGACATATCACGTGTCAGATTCTCCACACATTCATTAGAATAAATCACTTAAAGCATTAAACAAAGAAATTATTTACACTCAACTTATTAAACATGTGGATGGATTTTAGCACACATAACCTTTCTCTCATTACTACTAACACAATGCAAAATTACACTATACACATTCTAAATATTATGTAATGCAAGCATTATTCAAGTCTACAGTATTCTATTATACACTTCAAACTGATGTTCGGCTTTCTGACCTCTTCAAACACATCATACTATTAGTTAAACAGAATCAACAGCTATCTCTTCTGTACACACAATCTAGGCTATTAACATAAAACAATCTACTTACAAGGTCACTGTTTCATGTACAGTCCTGAATCCAAAAGGGTTAAGGGTGAATTTCGCTGGCTCCTTTCTTTTTCTTGCGCACCAGCTGCAATCGGGCACTATTCGGTGGTTGTCGTCTTTCAAATTCCTTCCTTATACCTTTAATGCATTTTTCATCGATGTTAGGAACTTTATCGGCTGCTATAAATCAGCAAGCACGTGGATCAGTACATTCTTCGAAGAATTTCACAGAAAGATATCTTGTAATACTACCAGCGAACTTCCCATGATCTCCAGAAACTACTGCTCGCGGGATAGCGATTCTTCCTGTCCTCGAAAAGCTTGCCACAGGAACAAAAAATGAGAGAGAGCCCTCGAGCCTCAATCTCTGCCTTTTATATTATATCCAACCAAAAAATTTCCGGATTTACTGGTAGCGCCCTTATCACCCATGCTTACAGTAGGTTTTGGCGGCAAAACTCATAGTCCGGTGACCTTTGAGACTGTTGTTGACCTTCAGTTTACTAGCTTAATCCTGTCTGAGCTTTTTTAGTTACAATTGCTTGTAGTTCTACATTCAGTTATTCTTACATTATATTACAAAATTTTATACATTAAGTAGGTTACATACACTTTTAATTATAAGTATTTTAATGGCCTATGTAAAATCGATATAGGTGAAAAAATCTTGTGGTGAATAATAGAAATATTTTTCACCACAAGAGATTTTACACTATTTGTTATATACACTTGGTCGTTGACTTACGACTGACTTCCGTTCTGGCTGACAGGTCGTAAGTTGATCTAGTCGTATGTCAGCCATATATTTCTTAACAGTATTCTTTAACCCTTTCTAATCTTTTTATCATCTTTATAATTTATTTTTATAATCTTTTAAATTTATAATTATGTATATTATACATAATGTGAAAAATAATACTATACATACTGTACTGTAAACACAAAAATACAATCTAAAATTAATGTAAAAATTAATACAAATGAAATTTACAAAATCAATTTTTAATCTTTGCTTGTGCTGGGTTGTGGATCGTTAGGGTCATGTTCTTGGGTTGAGGTAGGAGATGTTCTCTTGATGAGGAACATGCTGAGCTTTGTTTGAACAGTTTGTTTCTTTTTTAATTCATATATCTCACGATAATAACACACAGCATCTTGAATGATACTCAACCTTTGTGAATTGTTTGACATTAGGGTCCATTGCTTCGAAATTGGCAAGATCTTTATTCAGTTGCAAAAAAAAATCCGATAAACTCTTTGCAGTGAATTTCTTTTCTGGCTCCTCTTCTTTCTCTTCTTCCTCTCTCGCTTTTTCTTCTGACACTCTCTGTGATTCCAATTCAATCAACTCTTCATCTGAAAGTTCTTTTATTTCACATTCTAATTTAAAATTTTTTGCAAGTTTAACTATTTTTTCTGTAATCACTTCCAGTTCCACTCCTTTTTCAAATCCTTCTAATGTATTCGCATAACATTTTATACACTTTTTCCAAATTCCCGACATACAATTCTTTGTTATACATTCCATGCGGTTGAAATATTCTTGATACACTGAAGAATGTTGTACTGCTTCCAAAAGTCTCACAAAGATAAATCAGCATCAGAATCTATCGCTTTGATGACTTGTGCAAATGTCGTTCTGAAGTAGTGAGCCTTGAATGCTGAAATAGCACCCTGATCCATGGGTTGAATGAGAGCGGTTGTGTTAGGTGGCATAAAAACCACTCTAACATCATGTTGAAGGTCGTCCAGATGAGGAGGGTGGCCAGGATCATTGTCCATAATCAATAAAATCTTGAAAGGGATACCTCTCTCCGCACAATATTCACGAGCCTGGGGAATAAAGCAATTCATGAACCAGTCTTCGAACAGTGCTCGAGTCATCCAAGCTTTAGGGTTTGAACGGTAGTAAACGGGCAGTGTGTGTGCTTGTTGATGTGCTTAAATGCACGAGGGTTTTCTGAACGATAAATGAGAAAAGGCTTCAGCTTAAAACCCATGGCATTCCCACCAAGCAAAAAAGTCAACCGATCCTTAAAAGCTTTCAATCCTGGCATCCTTTTTGCTTCTTGGTGTATGTGCATATGATTAGGCATGCGTTTCCATTGCAAGCCGGTTTCATCTACGTTAAATATTTGTTCCAGTAGATAACCTTCTTTGATTAAAGAGTCGAAACTATCAACGAATTTTTGGGCTTTATCTTCATCTGCACTTCCTGCTTCTCCTGTGACATGTACATTATACAAAGCAAATCTTTTTTTTAAAACGCTTAAACCATCCAGTACTAGCCTGAAAATCTTCTGCGTAGTCATCTCTGGCACGTGATTTTAAACTCTGAAACAGACTTCTAGCCTTCGCTTGCACTGTGCAAAGGCTCATGGGTGAATTTTTCTGTATTAAATCTTCCATCATCATAAACAACAAAATTTCAGGATTTGTAAAGTGTTCCGTAGTCGAAAAAAGTTTGAGAAACACTGCTCTACATCTTAAAGATTTTCTTATCTAGAAATATTAAAATCACCCATTTTCTGACTCATTCTATTACTGGATTGTTTAACATATATTTAATCACGTCTACCAGACTAAACACCACAATAACAAAAATGTTCATAGTCAGTTTCTTTGTTAGGGCCTTTTCCGAAAATCTAAACATTTTCTTCTTCTTTTCCATGGATCCTTTCCCCCCCCCCCTTATATAGCACAATATTATTTCTCCTGTCTCACTGACATATAAATATTCTTACCTCTTGCAGTTCAATTTGATGCACAATTTACTCATTTCTTTGTACCGGAGAAAGAAAGTTTCTTCTTCTACCTCATAAGCAATATATCTATAGATGAAACTTTCCAATCAGTGTTTCCCCAAACATTCCTTTAGAACAGGGGTCGCCAAAGTTATTTGCCTGTCGACCCCTTCAAGCGTTTCTTGGCTTTTTTTCGTCTATATTTTACTATTACGTAATTATAATAGGACAAGCAAAAAAAGATGCTTATGTGAGTTTTTAGATTGTTTATTTTATAGTTACAGTGTTTATTGTATGTATAATATAGTATATATTATTATATTACTATTACTACTACTACTATTACTATCACTAGTAATATCACTGGTATTACTATTGATATTAATAAACTACTGGTATTAATATCACTGGTATTACTACCAGCGCTGCTCAACTCTTCAACATAGATTAGTTCGTGAATGAATAATGATTGAATTATAATATGTATGTTGATGAATTTTAGAACATTAATGCTCACTTGTATGTCGATGTGCAAAAATGAGACTGGGATCGAATACCTGTAAGTATTAGTAAATAAGAACCACGCATGTGTTGCAATCTCGCTCCCACTGCGCCGGCCGGCAGGAACCACCAATATCCGTTTATTGGTAAATACGTCATTTTGGCCTACTTGATTGGCCTCAGTAACTATTTTCATGACCTTACTCCATCTTACAGGTCCTATTCATGGACCTGTAAGATGGAGGTACTGATCCCACAATTCATTCTTAATTGCGTTGTCATTACCTCCATGTCTTTTGTCATGGAGGTAATCCAAGTTAACTGAATTAAATATTACCCATACAATGATGTCTTATATTTTTCTGTCGACCCCTGAGCCCAAATCGACCCCTAACAATGTCATATCGACCCCTTTGGCGACCACTGCTTTAGAACATCAACTGCAGGGCTGGTTTTATCATTAGGCAAACCTAGGCAATCGCATAGGGGTGCTAAGACTTCGGGGATTATGTTTGTGTGAATATGACAAAATATTGGGTTGTTGCAAATGAAATGGCTGATTTTTAGGACGATTGAAAAAGAAGAGAATAAAAAGAAGAATACCTGTTTATTCAAAGTAATCTCCAGCAGCATTAATGCATTGTTGCCAACGTGTAGCAAGGTCATTTATACCACATTTGTAAACATCAGTGTCTCTGGCAGTGATGAAGTCCTCCACTGCCCGATAAATTGATGCATCGTTGGCAAAGCATTTCTTGGACAAAAAAATGGCTCAAGTGCCGGAAAAAATGATAATCTGTTGGGGAAATGTCAGGAGAGTATGGAGGATGAGGCACAATTTTGTATCCCAAATTGTTGATTTGCTGTATGGTTGACACTGCCATATGTGGTCGGGCGTTATCCTGAAGCAATAGGACCCCATGTCTATTCACAAGTGCTGGTTGCTTAAGGCACAATTTGTTATGCATTTGTCGCATATCTGAACAATATCGAGCTGCATTTATCGTTTCACCTCATGGAAGGAATGAATAGTGAATAACACCAGCAGAAGACCACCATACAGTAAACATCTTCATTGGATGCAGAGGTGCCTTTGGAGTCCTTCCTGGAGTGTCTTTCACTCCCAACCACTGCGACGAATGTGTACAATTGTCGTAGAATATCCACTTCTCATCCACAGTCACAATTCGTTACAGGAACTTTTCTTCTTTACTTCTTAAGAGAGAAGGGCACACTCCCAAACGGCATGCTTTGTTTTCATCAGTGAGTTCGTGAGGCACCCACTTTTCTAGCTTCCTTATTTTTCCTATTATTGCAGAGTGCTGTGAAACAGTTGAGAAGTGTACATTTAGTGTCTGGGCGATCTCTCGTACAGTTTGTCGTGAATCTGATTCAATTAAATCCTTTAATTCATTCGAATCAATGGAGGAAGGATGATGGCCACGGGGTTCGTTTTGTAGCCTTAAATCTCCTGAGCAAAAGTTTGCACACTGATTGCGAGTGAATCTCTCATTAGTTGTTCCTCCACCGAATGCTTTTTTGATGTTTTTTACTGCAGCCGCTGCAGAATTTCCCAATTTGAACTCATAAAGGTATAGCAATCTTAATTGACTGGGTTCCATGAGTGATTTGATGTCAGTAGTATTCAATATTTAATGCTCATTGAGCGAAACAAATACTACAATTACATCACCCATGTGTGATGCTGTCACATGACATAAAAAATTTGCATATACCTCAGCGCTTGCTTTCTTCAGTAACCACTAGAAACCTTACAGTCATTCAACTGCCATTTCATTTGCAACAACCCAATAGAGAGAGACATTGTATAGGGGCACCTAACTTTTCTTTGCCTAGGGGCATCAGATACTCTCGGACTGGCCCTGATCGACTGCAATATCTTCTTTTATTTACTAATTACTTGTTGACAGTCTCAACAACCCCAGTTTAAAGACTCACAGTTTTACTATTCCTTTTTTGGAATCTACTATTAATATTCTTCCGACTGTCACATAAAACTAAATACGTAAACTTCATTAGAGCAAAATTCCTCAGAAAAATCTTCACTTTTCTCTCATCTCCCAAGGACAAGCATCCACCACTTGGTTTTCCAGTGTTTACCAGATTCCTGACTCCCACGACTTGTCTTGTTATGGACAGTCTAGAAAATTTGCTTTTATCAAATACCATGAGCCTGAACAATTGGGACCTGAACTCCATCTCTACGAAACACAGTGTTCTCAGGAATAAGACTAAAATCCTTTATTGGAGCAGATTTCATATGGAACAACTTTATTAGGCAACTTGTGAAACATTGCTTCATTCCCAAACTTATATAGATTTTACGGTCTACATTTATCTTCGTTAAATAGAAGATTGTACTTTATCAATCTGCTAATTTCCTAATTTGTTTAATTAATTATGTATTATACTTTTTTTTAAAGTTAGGAAAGTGTTGACTGTTTTTATTACCTTACTGTGGCTACTATGATGGTGCTTTTTAGAACTATTTTGGTTATTTGTATAATTTGCTGTTTTGTTTGTGTACTGAAGATGCCTGTGAAACTTAGGCAAAATTTTACAATTAAATATGAAGATTTTCTATGTGTTTCCATGTTTTATTATTATATTAGAATCTTTATTATTTTAGGCATTTTAACTTATATATACATCACTTTCAGCATGTCTATGGGCTTTTTAGTTGATGAGAAATCTCCAGTTGTGTGGAGAGGTTTGATGGTCATGTCTGCTATTGGAAAGCTTTTACGGCAGGTAATACTAGTGTAAATGATATTGTGTCTACTATTACAACAGACATATGCTTTAGTTTGAAAGAATTTCATTTATATTATTGATTTCATTCCTGATATAAATTAGAAGGACTTCTGCAAACCATTGTCACTTGTTTAGGTTAATCTTCACACTGGCCATTATATGTGCAACTGTCAACCAAAACATTGATACGTAGTATACCAGCCATTGAAATCAATGTTGCCATTGAGCTACTGTTGAAATAACATGGATAAGGAGTGTAAGATGGTGATATATTTATCATGATGGATTGGGTAGTTAATAATAATCCTATCCTATTCTTCTCATCCATCCCTTAGGATAGGTTAAGTCCCCCCTAATGAGGGGCTTATGACGAATTAATGCAGCCGATTCATCATTCCTCTGTTGCATCCCCAAAGGGCAATATTCATGACTGTAATCTATGTGTGCTCACTGGGCCAGTTTGTCTGTTCTGAGGAATGAAAAACCTGAGTTTCCAGGGGGAAAAGCCCCCTACCTCCATATATCAACCGAGCTACGGAGGATCTCTTAATAATAGTTCTCTTTATAATGTTGAATTAATTTTGATTAACAGGGCACCCTTGAAGCCACACACATGAACAAGAGACCTGGTTCCTCTGGGTGGCATGTTGACAAGTCTTTTACCTCTTGCTTCATGCCCCTTTTCTCTTTATTTAGATCTTCTTTCTCTTGCCAACAATAACAAAGACTGAACTGTCAAATCATGATTCTGCTAATATAGGAATTTTGTTCCAAGTACCCTCCAAAACCAGTAGTCTTAGAATAAGTAATAACCATCGAGCCCACCATTTCTTATTTTTCTGATTATGGAATTAGCTGGTCTCATACAGTGGTGGCTGAGTTTTTCTCCTGGAAATATAGCTTTTCTTCTTTCAAATCACGCAAATTGGTTAGAAGAGGAGACAGAATTAAACAGACACACACACACTGGTCTCATAACCTTAGATGCTTTGGTCATAATTCAAAACAACCATAATTACATCTGAGCATGGGTTGAGTTAGTATGAGTTGATCTGAGTCTCAGATGAAAGCATACATTGTACTTGTCGTTAATTCTGTTTCCTCTTAAACAGTGTTGACACTCTCCTACAGCATGCAATAGTTACTTTTAAAGAAAATGGCTGTTCTGCTTCCATTTATTTTTTTGTGCTATTGCATAACAGCCTTTGACAATCATTGACTTCCATATGGTGTCTACCATGCAAAGAAGGAAGAAGAAGACTTTGCTTCTGTAAGTAATGTCTATGAAATGGTGATCTTTTGTTACACATAGACTAAGGTCTAAGAGTATCAAAGGATTCCTCTTAATTTGCACAGATATCATTGAAAACATTCTGATGCAAAGAAGCACATTTCTTCTATGCAAACAATATATGTATTTGCTAACTTACGGCTATTTAACAAATAACATATATTATGAACAATATGCATATTTGTTAAAGTATTGTACATTGTAAAGCATATCTTGAATCATATTAGAAGGTTATGCATCCAAAACAGGATGGATCGCTAAAGCAGTTATATTTGTTTTGCTTCCTTTAAGTACATTGTGCGTGTATGATGAAAACACCTGAATTAGTTGGAGTAGTGGTCAAGCTTTGAAATAAGGCTTTCAAAAGATCACTGAAGACTGGATTTATGATCACACAGTGTGTTTTTTCAATAGAGTTTCACATAGATAAATTGTGTGGAGAGGTTTGATGGTCATGTCTGCTATTGGAAAGCTTTTACGGCAGGTAATACTAGTGTAAATGATATTGTGTCTACTATTACAACAGACATATGCTTTAGTTTGAAAGAATTTCATTTATATTATTGATTTCATTCCTGATATAAATTAGAAGGACTTCTGCAAACCATTGTCACTTGTTTAGGTTAATCTTCACACTGGCCATTATATGTGCAACTGTCAACCAAAACATTGATACGTAGTATACCAGCCATTGAAATCAATGTTGCCATTGAGCTACTGTTGAAATAACATGGATAAGGAGTGTAAGATGGTGATATATTTATCATGATGGATTGGGTAGTTAATAATAATCCTATCCTATTCTTCTCATCCATCCCTTAGGATAGGTTAAGTCCCCCCTAATGAGGGGCTTATGACGAATTAATGCAGCCGATTCATCATTCCTCTGTTGCATCCCCAAAGGGCAATATTCATGACTGTAATCTATGTGTGCTCACTGGGCCAGTTTGTCTGTTCTGAGGAATGAAAAACCTGAGTTTCCAGGGGGAAAAGCCCCCTACCTCCATATATCAACCGAGCTACGGAGGATCTCTTAATAATAGTTCTCTTTATAATGTTGAATTAATTTTGATTAACAGGGCACCCTTGAAGCCACACACATGAACAAGAGACCTGGTTCCTCTGGGTGGCATGTTGACAAGTCTTTTACCTCTTGCTTCATGCCCCTTTTCTCTTTATTTAGATCTTCTTTCTCTTGCCAACAATAACAAAGACTGAACTGTCAAATCATGATTCTGCTAATATAGGAATTTTGTTCCAAGTACCCTCCAAAACCAGTAGTCTTAGAATAAGTAATAACCATCGAGCCCACCATTTCTTATTTTTCTGATTATGGAATTAGCTGGTCTCATACAGTGGTGGCTGAGTTTTTCTCCTGGAAATATAGCTTTTCTTCTTTCAAATCACGCAAATTGGTTAGAAGAGGAGACAGAATTAAACAGACACACACACACTGGTCTCATAACCTTAGATGCTTTGGTCATAATTCAAAACAACCATAATTACATCTGAGCATGGGTTGAGTTAGTATGAGTTGATCTGAGTCTCAGATGAAAGCATACATTGTACTTGTCGTTAATTCTGTTTCCTCTTAAACAGTGTTGACACTCTCCTACAGCATGCAATAGTTACTTTTAAAGAAAATGGCTGTTCTGCTTCCATTTATTTTTTTGTGCTATTGCATAACAGCCTTTGACAATCATTGACTTCCATATGGTGTCTACCATGCAAAGAAGGAAGAAGAAGACTTTGCTTCTGTAAGTAATGTCTATGAAATGGTGATCTTTTGTTACACATAGACTAAGGTCTAAGAGTATCAAAGGATTCCTCTTAATTTGCACAGATATCATTGAAAACATTCTGATGCAAAGAAGCACATTTCTTCTATGCAAACAATATATGTATTTGCTAACTTACGGCTATTTAACAAATAACATATATTATGAACAATATGCATATTTGTTAAAGTATTGTACATTGTAAAGCATATCTTGAATCATATTAGAAGGTTATGCATCCAAAACAGGATGGATCGCTAAAGCAGTTATATTTGTTTTGCTTCCTTTAAGTACATTGTGCGTGTATGATGAAAACACCTGAATTAGTTGGAGTAGTGGTCAAGCTTTGAAATAAGGCTTTCAAAAGATCACTGAAGACTGGATTTATGATCACACAGTGTGTTTTTTCAATAGAGTTTCACATAGATAAATAAATATCAAGGGAAGAAAGATTTTACTGTTTTATTTCCTCCCAAACAAGGCTATGTCTGTCAGTTGATCAGTGATAAATCAAGTAGGAATTAGATGAGTGAATAATATTGTTAAGTAGGAGCAGGGAGGGGGGGGGAATGTGTAGAGTATATAAGGAGAAAGATGAACAACAGGCCAATGAGTAGTACTAGACACAAGAAAAGAAAAAAAAAATGACAAGAATAGTAAGGAAGACAAAATCAGAAGATGAAAGAAAATCCAAAAGAGTTTTTTATGTGATGAGTAAAAGAATGAATGACTATGGAAGGAAAGCTTTAACAAGTGTTGACAGTAGGAAGGTGATGGAATAGTTAAGTTATTGATTACTTTGCAAGAGTATGATCTACAATCCTCCCTAAAAATTCTTGATGCTGTTTAGAAATGGACAGTCTGGTTGATAAATTACACTTTTCTTTCAGACTCTCTTCAGCTACTATCCCACAGAAGATCAATTTCTGCATTGCATCTCTTCTACAGATATTTTCATGGCCATTGTTCAGTAGAACTAGCATCTATTATGCCTCATATTTCTGCTAGATCTATAGGAACTCATACTACAGCTGCCCAGCATCTTTTAATCATCAATTAATAGACATAGCCTTGTTTCAGCCATAATTCTCAAAAACCAATCTGGATTGGTTTTTGATTACTATACCATCTGTTTTATAGCAAACAGATGCCAGGTGGCATCTGTTTGCTATAGGCTCTTCTGCCTTTTATGTGTGGGATAAAAAAAAAATAAACACCCATGGGATCAAATGGGATATCAGCTCATGAGAATGTGCAAAGCAGTTGACATTGCTTCTGACTAGGGTGTTTAACTTAAGTCTCAGCTCTGGTATTCCCAATGAAACAGATGCATGACAAAATAGCTTCATTTATGGAGGCTGCAGGACAGTGGTAATGAATTATACACCAGTCAGTATGTTTAAAAGAAAATGTGTATGATATATATATATGTGTGTGTGCGTGCGTGCGTGTTTATATATATTTCCTTAGTGTTTTTGTTTATTCTTGCACCTAAAAAAAATTAATTTTTTTTTTCTTCAAACTATTACAATCTCATACATTATAGCAGCTAGAGTAGAGAATGTTGGTACTGGTAGAATGACCTCAAAGACACAGGGATTGTTATGTTTGTATACAAATGTAAGGAGTATTTGAAATAAGTGAGCTAAGTTTGTTGTATTGATTGAGTCAGTATGCCCAAAGATAATTGGTATAAATGAAACTTGGTTGTCTGAGAATGATGTGATATCGAGAATAGAAATGGAAGGGTATATAATTTTCTGGAAGGATAGGAAGCTCAAAAGAGGTGGGGAGTGCTGTTAATGATTGCAGAGGAATTCTGTCTGCAGAGTGTGAAAGTTGATATTACATGTGCAGATTTTGAATTTGTGTGGTGTGAAGTTGAAATGAACAGGCTAGTATATCTAAATAAGATGCCATTATAAAAATATGGTTAATTGAAGGGAATTCTTCTGCTATATGGCAAGCAAGAGGAAGAATAATCATGGAAGGTTGACACTGGTGGATAGTCATGGCAGCAGAGGTGAGAGTTGCAAAGGATACAGTGGAATTATCGAATGAGCACTTTATCAATGTATATCATACTAGTGTAAATAATGCCATGCAATATATAGAAGGGAGGCAAGTATTAGAAGAATTGGAAGCGAAAGAGTCAGTCAGAGAAATAGCCAGGTTTTTTAACTCGTATACAATTATTTATTTATACTAAAGAGGGAAGCTACTTAACATAAATAAACAGTGGCAAAAAATCAAACGTTTTCCAACAGCAGTTAATATCTACAGCTGAAAATACTGAATTATAGTCTAATCATGAGTATCGTTAGGCATGTTCACTCGCCTACATCCAGTTTCTCCATTGTTGTACAAACTTTGTGTGTGATTGCTGGCATAGGACAGATTTTTAATTTTACATATGTTAATTAATGACTTCCAGATCTCATGAAGAATCATTCCTTGATTTCTACTTAGTATGCCTTTTGAGCGAATCACCTTGGAAGACTCCTTGAACAACCCGTCAAAGTAATTCTCTTCTAAGTATGGCATGGAAGATGCCTGCCAATTTACCATGTGGTGTTCTTTGAAGATGTGCACTATGAGTCTGCTTTATTCTTCCTGTTTGTTTTCAGCATCATACATATGTTCTTTGTCGCAGATTTCGAAACTTCTCCCAGTCTGATATACGTATATCTTTCCTCAAGAGTACAGAATCTTGTATACATACAGATGTTTATAAACTGGAACTTGATCTTTAGGGGAGTGCAGAAAGCTTTGCAAGGTGTTGACTGGTTTGAAGGCCATTCCGATGTTGACTGCCTTTAATATTTTGGCTATTTTTCTTGATGCATTGCCAACTTATGGAACAGATACTGTGCCTTTGTAATTAATTTCTGTGTTATCATGGGATGGTTCATCAGAAAATAAAAGTTTCTTTAGTACCTTTTCTAATTATCCATTTTGGAGGAACTGATGAGATGTTCAGAGATTTTGAAGAAAATTGGGGAAGCTGTTGTGACCAGCAAATATTTAATGTCGATGAAACAAACCAGCCTTTTTTTGGAAGCAAATGCCTTCCAAGACTTTCTGGCCAAATCAGAGAAATCTCAGCCTGGTTATAAAGTCGCAAAGTTGAATGAAATTACTACTTACAATATGTGAGTCATTTGGAAGCACATTATGCAAGTGATTTTAGAAGCTTTTCAAATGAATGGTTAATGTTGTTGAGGAAATTGCCAACATTGGGCGTGAACTAGGTTTTGATGAGATTGACATTGATAATGTCCAAGAGTTAATTAAATCTCATTCTGGGGAATTGAGTGATTCTGACCTGCTAAATTGAGATGTACAGCAGAACGATCCTGAAGAATATGAAGAAAATTTTACCACTGACAGTCAGTCAAAAGAGATTTCACAGAAACAATTTGAAAATATTTTTCGTACAATTGAAGTTTTTAAGCAGCAATGCTTAGATGCTGACCCTGATGAAGAGAGAAGCAGTAAAATTTGTAGAAGAGACAATAGGGTCATACCATCAGTTGTATGAAAAAAAGAATAGAATGTCTGCCAATTAACTCAACTCTTTGTTAAGAAGTAGAATAATAAATTTATATTCTAAATATGTTTTATTGTCTTTCAGCTTCATGGTTTTCTTTTAACTAGGCCCTGAGACATAACCTAATTCTTTTTAATAAAAAAAAAAATTAAGGGTCAAAAAAAGAAATTCTAGGAATAAATTATACTTTTTCCCATAGGTTATTATATTTGATTAGTATGCTTTCGATTAATGTGCCCGTTTTAAAGAATGCATTAATTGAGGGATTGCTCTATCAAGATTCTGGAATGCTGCCTATGGAAAGAGGTTGAAGAAATATGGATTGCTGGAGAGTTTGGTGGATAAGAGGAAAAAGAGCTAATGATAGAGATGTTTAAGTTAGTGAGGGAATTTTATCAGATTAATCTAGAGGGTTTATAAAAATAGCAGAAGGCAAGAGGGGAAGAAACATAGGTCATCTTCGATAGTTATGTAAAAGTGTGGTAAAGAGGGATGTGAGGAATAGATTTTTTTACCTGTAGAATTGTCATTGAATGGGATGCATTACTGGAATATGTTGTTTGGGAAATGTTAAGGATTTTAACATTCAATATGATAAATATGTTGTCAGTTGTGTATGGATGGAGCAGTTTCTCAAAAAAGAAAGGAGGGTAACTACCAGTGTTCCTCCCCAGGCTTCTGTTCTTGGGATCCCTCCTGTTTAACTTGTTTGTAAATGATATATCATGTGGACTGACTGAGGATCTTCAGCTGTTTGCTGATGATACAAAGTTGGAGAGAATTATAACCTCCCACAGTGAGAACTGACTTCATGGAGGGTATAATAATAATAATAACTTATGTTAGTCTTGTAAACAAGACAAGAGAATTGTAATACAAAAACACATTGTTTAATTGAAATAAAACTACACAGATATAAATTATTTACATAAAATTCATTTAAAAAGATTCCATAAGTGATATGTCTTCTCTCTCTCTCTCTCTCACACACACAATTATGCCAATTTAATTTCAGGAATAAAAAAACAAATTCTTCTAACAACAAATAAAAGAAACAAATTCCTTTATTAATTCTCTGTAAGATTAACAACTACTACAGCTTGTTTTTTTTACTACATTCATTTCCATATAAGAGTCATCTCACACTGGTTCAAGGTTAACACTGTTTGCAAATAAAGAACCTTGTCCTATTTCAAGTAAACTTCATTGTAAACAATTTTCAGAAAAATTACCCTGCTCCAGGAAGTTATCCATAAAGAGAAAATAGTTATATATAAACTGTTGGCTTACATTTCTCTAGACACATCTTCATTACATGAATTCAGTTCCTTTTGTCATTTAAATATAGTTTTCCTGTCTTTATTATTCTGTAACACACACTATCATGAAGAATACTTTTAAAGGGGAAAAAAAACTTTCTATCTGTTGATGGAAACAAACGTAGGATTAAATAAATACTAGACCAAAACTAGTATTGGAATTTGCTCTCTCCAAACTTGAGCTTGCTGTTTATTCTTTTAAAACAAGAATTAGAGGCCTTCTTCTAGATTTTTATCTTCTGGTGCTCATATACCATTTGAATAAATACTTTCAGATAAATCTATAGGTCTCTGAATACATTCCTGTAACCTTCTTCTCTCTAACCAGAACCTATATTCTCTTTTTTTTGTCTCCACAACCATGTACAAACAGCTGTTGCTTAGCTGTCCAGATGCCTCAAATGTGTGTGCATGCCAGCTTCAAACTGCTGGTATAACTCAGTGGTGTTCTCTTTGAATGAGTTCAACAAAACAACATGTAAAATAAATTTGCAGGTAATCAAAAAAAAGGGGAAAAAAAGGCAGTTTTATTATGCAGTGTCATTTATTAAAGTAAAAGAATGATAATTTCTTTATCTGTTGGCTGAAAATAGTTATATATAACTTATATATAAGAACTGCACTTATATATAGTTATATATAAGTGCAGTTCTTGAACTGAACTTGAAAATTGTCAACTTCATGCATTGTCTCGGATGCTATTATGAAATGTTGCTAAAGTTTTGTGATACTTTATAACATAAACTAAAGTTACAAACTATTTTAATAACAATATTTTATAAAATGAATTACATAATTTTTATATTTTTCGTAGTGACAAAGACAAGTGAATTTCATTATGATGCTAAATTAAATTTTATGATAGAGTATTAAAAGACATTATTATTACATTTGCTGCCTGGTTAGTGTATCTGCTCTCCAACCAAAAGATCACTGGTTCAAATCACACCGTGGACAAGGATTATCATTATTGCATGACATCTCCAAGGAGTCCAATCGCAGGAGGGCACTCTACTCCACCTTACATACATCTAACCATCTCCCCTACTACTTAATTCTCCTGCTATACACAACCATCTACTGCCCATCACCAATAGTATTTTTTGTCTGTAAATTGCTATGTTCTGAAGGCTGATTTGCCTGTATGTGGATTAAAAAACCTGAGTTTCTGGTAGAAAAAACCTGTTACCTCTATATGAGATTGACTAACTCACTTTCATGTAAAAAGCCCATAAAAAGAGTTCTCTAATAACGACGAGAATTGAACTTAGACATTTTCCAATTGAAGGGTGCAATATATTGTAGTTTTTATTGCACTACAGAGGCACTGGTGTGGAGGTGTGAATGTTTGTAACTGTCTTTAGGTGAGAGATGAATTCCATCACCCAATGTAAAACCACCATCCTGCTTACTGGAGGCCTGAAGTGGCCAGAAAAAGTTTCACAGTCTCTAGAGTAGGGTTTCAGTTTATGTAAAAAAACAAATAACAATACAAAACAAAAATTAGAAAACTAATAAAAAATAGAGAAAAAAAATTCCTAACCCACTCATGGGAATCATATAAAAATTTTTTTTTTGATAAACAAAGGAGTGGGGGGAATAAACGCTTTAATTATCCCAATTTCTTTCTGGTGTTTTAAGATTGCTTAATAAAAGTCACCTAATTTATAAAATATAAATAAAATGTATATCTGAATGAAATTCATCAGATACGCTACAGGTATCTCTGGAGTGGTGGTAAAGATATTGAAGAAGTTGGTCATAGACAGAATCCAGATATGGGTGGATAAGAATATGATGCTCTATGGGAATTCTATATGATACTCTTTGTGAAGTATAGGTCATTCTTAGTAATTTAATCCATTAATAGAGTGACAGTTGAGTTAGATAAAAAGGATGGCAACATGATAAAGAGTAGTAAATGAAACAGCCGAATCTAGGAGAGAGCAAGTGACTAGTAGTGCACTTCAGGGCTCTGTGCCTGGACCACTACTATTTAATTTGTACATAATGACATGGAAAATTATTTGAAGGGAAATATTGAGCTGTTTGCTAATGATGCAAAATTAGATAGCATAATAGTTAATCAGGGAAACATAGAGAGCCTGCAGAATAATTTTTAAATGGGATGCCAGTTTTTGGAAAAGTGTAAAGTTATGCATTTTGAGATGAAAAGATTACAAACTTTGTACTACATTGATAGAATTGTACCCCAGGAAATTGGTGAAGCTAGTGTGGATAGGGAATTGAAGTTCAGAGGGTGTACACAAAAGTGACCAAGATAGCTCATAAGGTTACTTGATATCGAAGAGCACAGTAAGATGCAAAGATAAGGAAATTAATATTCCTTATTAATAAGGCTTTTACATATCCATGGATTACAGCAATAAACTGATCACCTGGGTTTCTTGGATGAGGTTTATTTAGATTTGTGACCAAAGCAATCACGCTATGAGGCCAGTGTATTATGCATTCAAATACCTGGATATTAAATATATTGCAAAACTTAAATGCAAACACTGCGGTAGGCTTAGATGGAATATCAGCTCGGGTGTTGCGTGAATGTGCAACCCCTCTCACCTGGATATTTAACTTAAGTTTGAACTCTGGTATGGTCCCTAGGGAGTGGAAGTTAGGCAAAGTGGTTCCTTTGCATAAGGGTGGCTCTAAAACTGCAGTATTGAATTACAGACCAATCACCATCTCAGGAGTAGTGGTAAAAGTATTGGAAAAGTTGGTTAAAGACAAAATTCAAGAATGGGTGGATCAGGATATGATACTCTATAGAGGCCAACATGGTTTTGTTAAAGGTAGATCCTGCCTTAGCAATCTATTAACTATTCATAATAGAATAACATCTGAGTTGGACAAAGGAACTGGCTACACAGTGGTACTTCTGGATTTTGCTAAGGCTTTTGACAGGATACCCCATAGAACACTGTTACGCAAATTGGAGCAGATGGAAATGGATATTAAATTGGTGATATGGATAGGAGAATGGCTCAGGGAGAGATACCATAAGGTGGTGTATGGAGGAGCCGAGTCCAGAATGAGGCAGGTGACCAGTGGTGTGCCTCAGGGCTCTGTGCTTGGGCCAATGTTGTTTAATTTGTATATAAATGATATAGGAAACGGCTTAAAGGGAGATATTCAGTTGTTTGCTGATGATGCAAAGTTGTGTAGTGCAATAAAAAATCAAGCTGATGTTGAAAGTTTGCAGGAGGATTTAAATAAGCTGGTAAAATGGGCAAAAGAAAATGGATGTCAGTTCAATGTGGAAAAGTGTAAAGTCATGCATTTTGGGATTAAAAGATTACCAGCTGTGTACTACATCGATGGAAAGGTACTCCAAGAGATAGATGAGACTAGGGACTTAGGGGTATTGGTAGATAGGGAGATGAAGTTCAGAGGACACATTGCTAAGGTGTCCAAGATTGCACATAGGATTACTTGGTTGTTGAGGAACACACTGACATCCAGAGATAAAGAGGTTATTATTCCCCTTTATAAAGCATTGATACTTCCACATTTGGATTACTGTGCTCAGGTCTGGTCACCTGGATTCCTTGGAGATGAGGAGGCTGTGGAGAGGGTTCAGAGAAGAGTGACCAAGTTGGTGAGTGATATAAAAAATGCTCCCTACATTGATAGATTGAGAGCTTGTGGATTGCAGAGATTGGTTGATAGGCGAAGAAGAGAGGATATGATAGAAACATTCAAATTACTAAAAGGTTTTTATAGGATTGATGCAGGGGAAATGTTTCAGCTGTGTGATAGTGATGGAAGAACAAGAGGTCATCTCTGGAAATTAAAGAAGAGTGTGGTTAACAAAGGTGTCAGAACAAGGTTTTTTGCCTGGAGGGTGGTGAATGAGTGGAATTCATTGCCTGACTTAGTTGTGAGCTCTTCGTCTGTAGATGAATTCAAGAAGAGATATGACAGATATTGTTTTGCTAGTTTGGGTCTCCCGCGATGAGTCTACTGACTCCATGGAGATACCCGTAATAATAATAATATGATCTGTCATATGCCAGGTATTTGAAAGTGTTTATGGTATGTTACTATTTTACTTCTTATTGGGTTTTCTCCTTTGAAAGGAATTATTTTCGTCTTTATTTTTGATATTCTCATATTATATTATTCTGAAATTTCATTTAATGATTTTTCCTATCTCTGTAGACCATCTTCTGATGTAGCTAATACAATTTGATTATCTGCAAATAATATCTATCTTTATTTATGGGTTTATATGTTTACCAAATGTGTTACAGCTGTTTTAATTTTATTTATATATATATATATATATTAAAAAGTAGAGGTGATAGGATACATCCATGCTGTATTTGTGTTAATATGTCATATTTGTTTTGATTTGACTGCTATTTTATTTCCTGTGTATATTTCTTGAATAGACTGTAAGAACTGGTTTTGTATATTTAGATCAGTTAATATTTTAAATAACGTTTGTGTATTAATTTTATCAAAAGCTTTATCATAATCAATGAAGGCCATGTGTGTTTCTTTTTGAAATTCTCTTTGCTTTTCAGTTAATATTTTTAGAATGAAAATTGAGTATTTATGCAAGAGCAACCTTTTCTGAATCCATTCTATTCTTCTAGTAGTCCTCTATGATACTGTTTAGTTACTCTTTTAATATTCCTGCATATATTTTGTACCCAGCATTTAGCAGACTAATTCTCCTGTAGTTATTGCAGTCATTTTTATTTCCTTTTTTTATAAATTGGAATAACCAGTGCTTTTTTTTTCCAAGGATGGAATTTTCCAGAAATCCAGACCACGTTAAAGAATTTTAGGAGTCTTTCATAAATTTTTCACCTGAATTTATATACAGTTCAATGTTTATATTGTCTTCTCCTGCTGTTTTCCTTTTTTCTTCTTATTTATTGTATTATTATTATTATTATTATTATTATTATTATTATTATTATTATTAAACAAGACCTCATGGAGTCAAAGACTCATCTAGGAGGTCCTTTTATCTTACACACACATCTCATCATACCGTGTCTTAAATACATTCAAACTACTTGCAGACACCACGCTCTCAGGCAAGGCATTCCAATCACTCACAACTCTGCACGAAAAAAACCTGCCTCTCACTCCCTTACTCACACCCTCCTTATACAGTTTCCAGGGATGACCTCTGGTTCTCCCCTGATCTCCCACTATTCTCTGTAGAACTTCTCTACCATTGATCCTATAACAACCCCTTACCAACTTGTAGGTCTCTATCATATCTCCCCTCTTCCTTCTCTCCACGAGACTCTGCAAATTACATCTTCTCAATCTTTCCTCATACTCAACATTCCAGAGGTCAGAAACTACCTTAGTCAGTCGCCTTTGGACCCTTTCCAACATCTCTTCATCCTTCTGAAAACCCGGTGACCAAATCTGGGCACAATAGTCCAAGTGTGGCCTAATCAAAGCCTTATACATTGGAACAAGTATCTCCCTACTTCTACATGTCAGTGTCCTCCGCATCATTCCCAGAAGTCTTTGTGTTGTCTTCACAATTTTGGCGATGTGTCCCCTAAATTTTAGATCCTTATCCACTATCACCCCCAGATCTCTTATTTCCTCTACTTCCAACAATATATTCTCACCAAGCATAAATTCTGCATCCCATCTTTGTTTTCCAAATTTTAAAACTTTACATTTTGCAACATTGAACTCACATCCCCATTTGCTTGCCCAATCACTCAATTTATTCAAGTCTTCTTGCAAGGCCACAACATCTTCACTACTCTTTATGGTTCGTCCCAACTTTGCATCATCTGCAAACAACTGAATATCTCCATCCAAATCTTCACCAATATCATTAATATATAAGTTAAATAGTAATGGCCCTAAAACAGACCCCTGAGGCACTCCACTAGTGACTTTCCTTTTCCTGGATATTGCACCCCCATACACAACTTGTTGATACCTATCAGATAGCCAGTCTCCAATCCAATGCACTAATCTAATATCCAACCCCATCTGCTCTAGTTTGACTGTCAACTTATCATGAGGTACTCTATCAAAAGCCTTTGCGAAATCCAAGTATATTACTGTGTATCCTTCTCCTCTGTCCAAGGAAGCAGTCACTTTATTGTAATAAGTAAGCAAATTACTAAAACATGACCTCCCTTTAGCAAATCCATGCTGTCCATCAAAGATTATACCATTGTTGTCAACCCAACTCTGGATCCTAGTTCTCACAAGCTTCTCCAACAACTTAACCACAACACCTGACACACAGATAGGCCTATAGTTTGATGCTTGAGTTTTTAGTTCTGACATTGTAATATTTTTCTATTCGATCATTCTATATAAAATTTTACTTCTTTATTATCATCATTCCAGAAATTTTGAAAATCAGTTACTAATTTTTCTAAATTTATTGTTTGCATTTATGCCTTTTCTGTTATTTTTTTTTTCATGTATTTTATTATTTTATGGGTTTTTGGTTGTGGCTTACATATATCCTTTTCTGGAATAAGCTCAAACTCAGTACCTAGAAGAAGAAGAATAAACTCATCATCAGAAGAAATGAAGATAGAAACCATCAATATAAGGAGTATTAATGGAAAGGAAATTGAACTTGCAGAAGAATTTAAAAAAAGTACCACATGAACATAATTGGCATTGCTGACTAGGACCAAGAAGACAAAAACAGGTGAAATCTTATTAAATAATAAGTATAGGATGTTATATTCAAGCAATAATGATCAAGGAAAGGAAAGAGTAGTGATAGCATTCAACACCAAACATGGAGATAAACTTCTCACTTGGAAGGTAGCAAGTAGAGTTATATGGACAAACTTCAAAGTAGGGAAATGGACATTGAAACTTATTTGTGCTTATGGTCCCAGAAAGCTGTTCTAAGGAAGAAATGGAGGAATTTCTTACGTCATTAGAACAGGCAGCTGACATAAACAAAATGGAAAAATGGTTCTTGTTGGAGATCTGAACAGCAGAGTAAGAAATGAATACCACTAGGCATAGAACGTTTTGGGAAAATTTGAAGAAAATGGCCAATCTAATAATAATGGTAAGTATTTGCTGACCCTCTGCTCAGGACAGATCTTTATGTTGGAACATGGTGTTAGTAATTATTAATACCATGTTCCAACATAAAGATTTGCACAAGTTCATATGGAAAGAAGACACAAGAAATAAGAAAAACTGTATTGACTATGTCATTGTTGATAGTGATATCTTCACACTGATTCAGGATACAAGAATTTACGAAGGATTTGAAATTGGAACCATCACTTAGTTTTAAGTAGGATAAAACTGAATATCACATGAAAAATAACAGTATGTAAGAAAGGTTTAAAAAGAATTAAAATTGAGCATCTTTTACAGGTAAATTGTAGACTTGATTATAAAAACATTATTGAAGAAAATTTGAAGCAGTTTTTGAAAACATGAACCAAACTTTGGAGTCTCAGTGGCAAACTCTGAAGAAAACATTAAGTTAGGGAGGTATGTGGTGAAGTTTTCTGTAAGGATAGAAAAATAAGAACCCCATGGTAGTCACAAAATGTTAAAGAAGCAGTCCTGGAAAAGAAAAAAGTATACCAAAAGTTAGTGGCAAATAAGTCAGTAGATTCCTTAAATGAATATGAGAAAAATTAAAAGATCTAAGCTATATAGAAAAGTGATTAGATAAAAGTCATAGGAAGACTTCAGTAAGAATATGGAAGATGGCAAAATATTCTCAGGGCTTAAAAATGGTGAAAAGAGTACTGTAAAAGGAATCAAAGACGATAATAGTAACATGAAAACTGAAGATAAGCATATTGTAGATGTCTGGAGTAATTACTTTGAAAGCTTGTTAAGTGAAACAAGCAGTGAACCATACTAGAACATTTTCAAGAAGAGTGCACATCAATACTTGGGATTGAAAAGCCATTAAAAGCTAGAAATGTGGAAAGGCAGCTGGAATAGATGATATACAGTAAAAAAAATATTTAAGTATGGTAATATAAAAGTTTTGCAGTGGCTATACTGCATAATTCAGAGGGCCTGGTCAGAAAGTTGAACTCTAGCTAATTGGAGTAGCATTCTCGTAGTTCCCATCTATTAAAAAAAAAAAGGAAATAAAGCTGAATGTGAGAATTACAGAGGAATTTGTCTGCTAAATATTCTAGGTAAGATATATGTAAGTATACTTGAAAAGAGGTTGAGAAAGATTGTGGAAGAAAAACTTGGAGAAGAACAAGCTGAGTTCAGGCCAAATAGAGGTTGCTAAGATCAGATTTTCGCATGAAGACAATTAGTTGAGAAATCATGGGAATATGACAAGGATCTGTACTTAAGTTTTATAGATCTGGAAAAGGCATGTGACAAGGTGCCCAGTGAAAAGCTCTTCAAAACACTCTAATTACGTGGGGTAAATGGAACATTATACAGATCATTACATAGTGTATATTTAAGTTATCAGTCAGCAGTTAGAATTGAAGGAAATATAAGATGGTTTGATGTAAAATCAAGGAGTAAGACAAGGATGCATAATATCTCCACTCTTATTCATCATCTACAGGGTGATCAAAATTAAAATATCTCTGTTTAAGGCCTTACGGAGCATCACCCAATGACCCAAACGTTGCGAAATTTTGCAGGAATAAATTGTGCATCATGTGGAAGTGATATCTGAGAAACAAAAAAGTAGTTCCAAAATTCACCATCAGGGAAATTGTAAACACCAAATGCATGGAATTTGCATATCATGCAGGTGCCGGGAGGTCTTAAAAAAGATGGTCATGGGATTTTTCCCTTCATTCTTGTTGTTAATATTGTCCACAGCCATGACACTAGCCTTGTCCCAATGTGTTTTGCTCGTGAAGCTGTACTACCTAAACAATTACAATGCTGTTGCTGTACACTGTGAATTTTGTCACCTGAACAAATGTTGACAAGGTCCACTATCTCCATGTGCTCTGCAACAAATGATTAGTTGTTTTGAAGAAATGTATGATGGCTGGGAGTTACACCTGGCAGAGATCACAAGCCATTCATTTCACAAGTGAAAAGTTGCTACTGCCTTTTGGAACAGACTGGTTCTGCTGGTTTCTGCAGTGCACTGAACCAATGCTGTATCAAAATTATGCTCATTCATCATCAGGGTTATCTTGAATCTGTAGGAATTCTGCATTCCTACACATTCAAGATAACCCTGACATAAGAGTTGCACCCACAGGACTTTGAAAGTTGACTGACATTTACTTTAGCATTCCTTTCTTGAGCGGAGTCGAATGCTGCATGATTGATTTTGGGGAAATGAGGCTCACTTTCACCTGAATAGAGCTGTGAATACCCACAGTTGCTGGGTATGGGATACCTGAAACCGCATGCAATCTAACAAATTATTTGCATTCTCCTAAAGGGAATGCAAGTAATTTGCATTCCCTTTCCGGTTCAGGTTTATGGCTTCGTTTATCATTGGACCATTCTTATTTGAGGACATTTGCTAGTCAGATCCTGTGACCTGCTCAGTTACTACTGAGAGGTGTCGCAGTATGATAAACAATTTTATTGTGCTACAGCAGTGCCTGTGCATGGATTCAGGATGGCTCCTACACACATTTGTCAATCCATACAGGAGGTTCATCAAGAACATTTCACAGAAGCCAGAGTGATCAGTAATGTGTTTCCCATCATGGCTGTCTCGTTCATCTGATCTGACCCCCTGTGACTTCTGGATCTGGGGATTTTTCAAAGACATGGCTTATTGGGATCATCCTGATAACTTGCCAGTGCTGAAAGACAACATAACACAGCATGTGTGTAACATCAGTTTCCATCAGCCACTTTCTACCATCAAACACGCTGTGCAAAGGATGCAGTTTGTGGATTTGAGAAGGGCAACATATTGAACAGTACAGCCTGTGAATGCATAATGGAAGTGAATCAAAACGTGCCATTTATGCTTGTGTCATTTTTCTCCTTCTTACACACACACACACACTACTACATTTAGTACATCATACAGCACTCCATGGTGATGGTGGTGAATTTTGGAACTACTACTTTATCCCCTCAGATATCACTTCTGCATGACAAACAATGTATTCCTGCAAAGTTTCTCAGGATTTGGATCACTGGATAGTTCTATTATGCCTTAAACAGAGATACTTTAATTTTGATTATCCTGTATATGGATGAGATTATGCAAAAAAGTGGCATTAGAATTAGATATGATGTTGTCTTCTAAACACATCTGTGCAAATTGCCAGAATTCTCTATCTAAATCGAATAACAGCTGTCACAAATTTGGCATGAAAAGCAGTAATAAAAAAAACAGAATTATAAAAATACATAGGAACATAAATGTCAGCTGCATTCTGATCTTATAAAACAATTAAAATATTTTAGCTATTTAGGCACAGTTTTTAGTGAAACTACAGTTTAAAATCTGGAAATAGACAACAGAATTACCAAAGCTGGTATGGTGGATAGCCAGCTGAATAGATTTATATGGAATAAGAGAGAAATTAACAAAAGCACTAAACTAGTAGTTTACAACTTAATGTTCAAACCTGTTTTAAGTTATGGATCTGAAAGCTTGGTTAGAAATAAAGCACTTGATCAAAGACTAGAGACCATAGATATTGGTTCCCTCCTCTAATTTTTGTGAGAAAAATTACAGGAGTGGAACCAATGGTATCCCTCCTGTAATTCAATGGCAGAAATCATATTAAAAATGAAGACATTAGAAAGGAACTTGACATTATCAGCATTCAAGAATGTGTCAATAAATTAAAGATGCCAAGAAATTATATTCTTGGTTTAATCCTTTATCCAAGTGTAAGCAAACAAAGTTTGCACCTGAAGTATTTTCAGACTGGAAAATACTCCTGAAAGTCCTGAAAATACTTCTGGGTAGTGACACTTCCCATAATGCATACCATTATACATGTCTGCAAGGATATGTGCCTTGCATTATGGGATACTAAGGCAAGTGATGTGAAGTCATTAGCTTCTACACACAAGTTGCCCAGTCCTGATAATACTTCAGGTGCAAACTTTGTTTGCTTACACTTGGATAAAGGATTAAACCAAGAATATAATTTCTTAGCATCTTTAATTTATAGTATAACCAAGTGGAAAAACGTCCAACAAGATTGTGTGAGCAGAGCTAATCTAAGGTGGTACGTCCACTTAAATAAGAATGGGTGAGAAAAGGTTAGCAAAACAAGTATTTGATGCCATAATATGGCAGGATAGAAACCCAGAGGAAGACCAAGGTCTAGGTAGACTGATTCAGTAAGAAGTGCCTTAAAAGCATGAAATGTTTAATATGACAATAATATTGGAGTGCTCAGAAGTAAATAGACTAATTCAGAAGAAAACTATTGATAAAAGATTCGTAATAATGTAAACTTAATCATGTAGTGCTCTCATAGACCTGAACATACCTTTAGGGTACATATCAGAAAATTGAAGCTAATGATGATAGTTTTGTTGTAAAATTGTTCCAGCTCTCTCTCTCTCCCCCCCCCCCGTTTTTTCCTTCTTGTTATGCAATTGCCCTGTTTCTTTTGTACTCTATTTTTGCTTCTAACTTCTTGGAATTTAGCTATTTCTATATGTCTGATAATAGTTTCCTATTCCACTGTTTAGGTCTCCAACAAGAACCAACTTTTCCTTTTTCTTTGTGTCAAGCTAACTTCTCTAATGTCTCAAAAAATTCCTCCACTTCTTCCTTAGCAGAACTTCCTCTGGTAGTATATAGGCACAAATAAATCTCATTGTTTAATACCTCATTCTGATATTTGCCCACATCACTCTGCTTGAGACTGCCTGCCATTTAAGAAGATTACCCTTCATCATCATCAATTTATAGTATAACCGAGTAGAAAAACTTCCAACAAGATTGTGTGAGCAGAGCTAATCTAAGGTGGTACAGCCACTTAAATAAGAATGGGTGAGAAAAGGTTAGCAAAACAAGTTGATGCTATAATATGGCAGGATAGAGACCCAGAGGAAGACCAAGGTCTAAAGATGTGCACAAACACGCAGAGAGTAGACACAGGAAATAACAGCATTAATCATCATCAACAATTTCCTTATTTGTATCCTCGAGGAGTGTACAGGCTACTATGACAGTATTACATGATTAAGTTTACATTATTACTAATATCCTGTCAACAGTTTTTCCTCCAAACTTATTCTCATATCTAACTTTTCAGTCTTTTATGATACGTTTGACTGAATCAATCCACTTATATCTTGATATTCTCTGGGTCTTTTTCCTATGCATCAAACACCTGTTTCGCTCATCCCTTTCCATTCTGTGACCATATCACCTTAAAATAACTCTACTCACACATTCTTGTATGCTAAAAACATCAAATTTCTTCCTAATATCTTCATTTTTAACATGATTTTGCTATTGATGCAATCACTCAGTCATCTAATTTTTTTCAGAACTCTCATATCTGTGGTCTTTTAGCAAGTGTTTTATTTCTAACTCAACTCTCAGATCCATAACTTAAAACTGGTTTGACACTGTCTTGTATATTGCTAGTTTTTGCTAATTTTACTCTTATTCCATATAAACTTAATCAGCCGACTCCCCATCATACTAGCTTTACTTATTTTGTTATCTCTTTCCAAATTTAATTTATCATATTCACTAAAAAATTGTACCTAAACAGCTGAAATATTTTACTTGTTCTATAGGTTCTCTTTCGAGAATGCAGCTGAAGTTTTCTATATTCCTGCATGTTTTCAGTTTTCGTGTTTTTATTTCTGATTTTTATGCCAAATTTGTTACAGCTGTTATTCAATTTAGTTAAAGAATCCTGGATGCTTTCACTGGATCTGTTTAGAAGTACATCATTTGCATAAAGCAAAGAGCTAAGTTTAATATCTTGGATTCTGATATCAGGTTTAATGCAACTTTCTTTCATAATGCAATCCATGCATACCTGATCTTATATCACACCATCCTTCTGTATTTCCTTCAATTCTAAAAGCTAACATACAACTTTAATATAGACTATGTCTGTATTTAAGTTGCTCTGTATAATGTTCCATTTGCCCCCATAAAATTGTTGTGGTTTGAACAGTTTTTCTGTGGGCTTCTTGTCCTATACCTTTTCCAGATCTATAAAAGTTAACTACAGATCCTTATTATATTCCCATGATTCCTATTTTTTGTAAAGTGAAAATCTGATCTTGACAACCTGTATTTGGCTTGAGCCCAGTTTGTTCTTCTACAAGTTCCTCTTTCACAGTTTTTCTTTGCCTCTTTTCAAGTATGCTTGTATAAATCTTATACAATGCAAAAAATATTATACAAAGGTGATGATATTCTGGTCAAATATCTTCAGCTGCTTTTCCACATTTCAGGCTTTTGTTAGCTTTTTCTACCTCAAGTATTGATATGTATCCCTGTTTTCATTTGAATTGAATATTGGCTGCTTCTGCTGTGAATGAGTTCAAAGTAAAGTATAAGAGATAGTGCATAAATGGTGTAAATGTTGGATAGTGCTCGGCATAGTGCTTATATCACCATCACAATAACACGGTCAATGAGATTTACCATCACATTTATTTCTTATTAAAGAAGCAGTCCTAGAAAAGAAGAAAGTATGTAAAATGTTTCCAGCAAATAAGTCAGTTGATGTCCTAAAAGAATACAGAGAAAAATGTAAGAGAGCTAAGCTATGTGTAAAAGTAGTTAAACAAAAGTCAAGGGAAGTAAGAATACAGATAATTAGAGGAGGGTGGCAAGGTGTTCTGTGGGGTTATTGAAACGGAGGGAAGAGTACTGTAATAAGCATAAAAGATGACGTGAAAGTGACATGAAAACTGAAGATAAGGATATTCTTGATATGGAGTAATTACTTTGAAAGACTGTTAAGCGAAACATGCAGAAATGTTTCGTATAACAGTCTTAACATAAAACATGTTAATAGTTTAACATAAAAATTACAGTTTTGATCATCTGTGTGGCAAGTTAGGACTGGCAAATTATGTTTTGGATATTCCTTCACACAAAATTAAATGGAAGAAGACAACTGTGCTGCAGAGCATTTAAAAAAAAATTTTTTTTTAGAATCATTATTTGCTATGAAGCACTTCCTTAACTTCAACAGGTATGACTGCATTAATTTGCCAAAGATCCGGAGACAGCCACTCTAAAACCACGTTAGCCTGACTTCTGAATTAAATTTGTTTTTTATCTGGTCCCTTGAGTGTGTTTTGTTAAGACATTAGTTCCTTTTCACTTACAATTTGAATTTGTTCTAGAACAGTCTAATTGAGTTCTGTGTGAGTTTTATCACAGGCTCAATCATTTAAGGATTAGAATAAATCATTCAGTTTCTTCTGGTGTTGTTTATACTGTGAAGCACTATTATGAAAAGATATAATAGGTATTGTATGAAAAACAGTTAGTGTAGGCCTCTTGTGATGCAGATTTGTTAATATTTGCATTAAAGAAGATAAAAGCTACATTTGTGATCATTTGTATCGCATGTTAGGACTGGTAGATTATGCTCTGGATATTCCTTCACACAGGATTGTCACAGTGAAATAATTTTGCATCTTTTGAAACCTAATTAAATGCTCTGATAGGGCAGTTAATCCTATCTGCATCATGTCTTATGCAACCTTCATCAATTCTGTTAATTGCATATGTTTTGGCCAGTTTGCCAAATCCCTACTTTCCAGGTGAAAAAACATTGACACTTCCATATGAGACTAGCTAACTCACTTTTAGCTGAAAAGCCCTAATAAAGGTTTTTCATGTGCTGGATAAGCTTTGAATCCATGTCTTTCCAGCCACAGGGCATTTTCAAAACCTATGAAGCTACAGAAGTTAAATATGTGATATTCATTATATGGAAATATCTGAAAAGTAAATCGAAGAAACTTAAATTACTTGTTTTAAAATTTAATGTACTAAAATATTTTGTAATACTTGTTCCCTACAGAGCACATTTAGCCAAAATTTGGTTTATGGTTATCATTTTACTTTGAAGGTTGCTTGGGGTCCCTTGGATTACCTCATTGTTGATATGCCTCCAGGAACAGGTGATACTCAGTTATCTTTGTCTCAGAATATTCCAATTACTGGTAAGTGTTAACTTAAGTATCTGAAATGTCAAAATATATTTTATTTTTTTTGGAATTTTCCTCATTACAGGTAAGTGTTGCATCTTTTTCTAAAATAGAATAAACTTGCACTCTATCATGCATCATATGGACCAAAGGAATGCTCATATATTTCATATAGAGGGCTACATGGTGTGTAGTGTTTGTAGAGAGCTCCTGAACAGATAAGTATTATTTTATAATAATTGGTAAATTTACTTGAATCTTACATAGTATTATTTACTTTTCGTATCTTAGCGTGTCTGTGTGATTTTTGTGTGTTTTCTGAGTTATTTCAATTAGTAATTTGATAGATACGATTATTAGCGGCACATGGTGCCAATAAGAAAGAATAAAATGGCATCCAGATCGCCATCTTTGTCTAAAAATTTTAATATAAAGGATTTTATTCAGTGTACCATTTGTGAAATGTGTGCTTTGAGGAGAGTGGTTAGTCTGGTTAGACAATAATAGTGGAGTGAATGTGTGCAGAAAGTGTAAGGAATGTGAGGATTTAAAGTGTGTTTCAGGTCGTGAGAGTGATATCGTTGTTGAAAGCGAGAATGTAGAAAATAGTGATATGCGAGGTATGAATAGTGATATTTGCGAGATAGTACCAGATAGCTGTGAGAGTGGCGTTGAAAGTGAGAATGAAGGTATAAATACAGGATGAATGAATGAATTAACGGATAATAAAAATGATGAGACAGATGCAATGAGTGAGATCGCACGGTTACGCAGAGCGATACATAGGGCAAATTGGCAGCTGGAGTGTTGGCAAAAATGTTTACCGAGAGTACCAACTAATAAATGGCAAAAGTATAATAAGAATAATAAGAGTATGATAGTGAGTGTAAACAAAATGAAAGAGCTAGTGTTGTACGGAGATTCTTTAGTAAGACGTGTGATAGATGAGAGTTTGACAAAATTGTACCAACCTGGTACGAACGTTAAGGATGTAAGCGAGTCAATTAGAATGCAAAAGCAGAGGATGAAAGAATTGATAGTAGTAGGAGGAACGAATGATTTGAAAGGAGACAAAATGGCTAGGAGAGAGGATTTGAAGGAATTACTTGAGATAGCAAAAGAGAAGAGTGAGAGAGTTAGGATGGTGAGTCTGTTGCTGCGGTATGACAGTGAAGAGTATAGAAGGAGGGCCAAAATTGCTAATGACTTTATGCGTGGATTATGCAGGAGGAGTGGTGTGGAATTTGTGGATGTGTGGAGTGAGTTCGAAGGGTGAAAAGATTTATATAAGATGGATGGTTTACATTTGAATGGATTTGATGTATGGAGACTTGAAAAGGTGTTGTCGAATGTAGTGGAAGTGAATGTGCAGAATCAGGGAAACTAGAGTTATTAAGGGGGAGGGGAAGTAGATATGCAGACTTTAGGGAGACAGTTGAGAGTATGAATACGTATAATATGCCCAAGCGAGTACGAAAGACCACAAATCAGAATGGGATAGTTAGTATAAGGCATCAAAATAAGGATGGGACAAATCGGCTTCTGCAATTCATGTATACTAATGCCAGAAGTATTAGGAACAAGAAGTAAGAATTTTTGACCTTGGTTGGCACTTCCAGGCCACAGGTTATTGGCATTAGTGAAACATGGCTGACAGAAGATGATATAGCTAGTGGGATTGAATGTGAGGGAGTATGGTGTGTTCAGGAGTGACAGGGAGAATAAAATGGGGGGAGGAGTGTTATTGATGATAGCTGATGAGCTACAGCCAAGGAGAATAGAAGTAGAACTGCAGAATAGAGAAATGAGCACATTTGAGGCTATTTGGTGTGAGATTGAAACTAGCAGAACAAAATATACAGTTGAGTGCTGCTATAGACCAGGTTGATGGAATAGATGGTGGAGATAGTATGCATAAGCAAATAGAAGAAATGAGTGGAAGGAGGGTATTTATTATGGGAGATTTCAACTATGGTAACATTGATTGGAAGGAGGAGAGGACACATGGGAGGAAGGAATTGGATTTTATGCGGTTATTAAGGGATAACTATCTGCGACAGCATGTAATGGAAAATACTAGGGGTCAGAGAGTGCTTGACCTAGTAATTATATCTGAGAATTTCGCTGAACAAATATGACCACGTTGCCACCAATTGGTGAGAGTGATCATAGGGTCTTGACTTGGGAGGTGGCTAAAGGTGTGGAAACAGGGTACATGTGGAATTATCGGGCTGGTAAGTATGGAATGACAAGCTTAGGAGTTTGATTGGTTCAGTGCCACGGCATGTAAAACTGCAAGGACTGGATGTTGGTAGTTCATGGGAGGTGGTTAAGAAGTGTTTGCATGAAGCAATGAAGCAATTGAGCTGCAAAAAAAGAAACAACTGTGGAGGGAATTTAAGGAGAAAGGTGAGCGGCAGACACATGAACAGTATAAAGCACAGGCCAGAAGGGTAACAAGTGTGGTAAGAAAATCAAAAGTGGATTATGAAAGAACATTTGCCATGCAGGCTAAAGAGAATAACAAACAGTTTTTTCGATATGTTGCAAGTAAAAGAAAAAATGTATATGGCAGAATGATTTTAAAAGAATGCTGATGGTAGGGAGGTAACCGAATCAGTTGATATAGTGAAATTACTGAACGAGCACCTTGCAAGAGTGTATCATCCAGGTGGTGACATTGCAGGAATGAATGAACCAATAGCTTATATGGGAATTGTGGTGAATGAAGTGAAGGTGAATAGTCTATTACAAAACCTCAATGTCAATACATCTGTGGGATTGGATTGTATACCAGCTCGTGTCGTACGTGAAACGGCTAAAGAACTGTCAGTGCCCTTGACCATTTTGTTTAATTTGAGTCTCATGTCTGGGTTAGTCCCGAGGGGGGTGGAAAGAGAGGAAAATAGTTCCACTGCACAAAGGAGGTTCCAAGACTGCTGTTGTAAATTATCGACTGATCAGCATATCAGGAATTGTCAAGGTCTTGGAGAAAATAGTCAAGAGGAAAATACAGGATTGGATAGATGAAAATGGGATACTGTATGGGGGACAGCATGGTTTTGTGAGATCATGCCTCAGTAACTTGCTCACATTTTATAACACAGTGACGGCTGAACTGGATAAGGGTAATGGGTTTACAGTGATTCTACTGGACCTTGCTAAGGCCTTTGACAGGACCACATGGAATTCTAATCATTAAACCGCAGCATATGGGGATGGATATAGGGTTGGTGAGATGGATAGGAGGGTGGTTGATGGAGAGATATCAGAGAGTGGTTTATTCAGGAATAGAATCCAAAAGATGGCCTGTGAGTAGTAGTGTGCTGCAGGATTCTGTTCTTAGACCACTACTGTTCATTAACGATATAGGAAAGGATCTGAGAGGAAGTGTTCATTTGTTTGCTGATGATACAAAGTTGGGTAGAGCAATAGTGAGTGCACAGGATGTCAAAATTTTGCTGGATGATTTGGATAGTTTGGAGGACTGGGCTAAGAAGAATGGATGTCAATTTAATGTGGCAAAGTGTAAGGTTATGCATTTTGGGGTGAAAAGATTAGCAACAGTATATCACATTGGTGGAACCATACTCCAGGAGATTGACGAGGCCAGGGATTTGGAAGTGTTGGTGGATAGGGAGTTGAAGTTTTGGGGGCACATTGCAAAAGTGGCTAAATCAGCTCATCAAATCACTTGGTTGCTGAAAAATACTTTAAGAAGCAGAGACAAACAGGTTATTGTTCCTCTGTATCGAGCCTTGATAAGACCCCACTAGACTACTGTGCCCAGATATGGGTGCCAGGGTTTCTTCTTGATGGTTGAGGAGGTCGAGAGGTTCCAGAGACGAGTGACCAAGACGATAGCAGGTCTATGGAATGAACCTTATGAGAACAGGTTGAAGATTTGTGGGTTGCAGAAATTGGTTGATAGGCGGAAAAGGAGTGATATGATTGAGACATTCAATTACTGAAGGGTTTCTATAAGATTAATTCAGAAGATATTTTTGAGAATAGGACTGGTGGTGGGAGGACTTCCGGCCATACATGGAAGCTGGTCAAGAGTGTGGTTAGCAAGGGTGTTAGAGCTAGGTGTTTTACTTGGAGAGGTGGTGAATGAGTGAAATAAGCTGCCAGAGTCTGTTGTGAGTGCCATGACCATGAATGAGTTCCAGGCGAGGTTTGATGGGTACTGTGTGAATGTCGAATAGTTGTTCTTGACATGATGTTAGGGCCTCCCTCGATGAGTCTATTGACTCCTTGGAGTTGCCCCTAATAATAAGGGCAACTCCAAGGAGTCAAAGTCCTTAACATTTATTAGAGTAAAAGGTTTACTGAAGTGTTTTTTAGAACAGCATTAATGTTAAGGGCTTTGACTGGAGAATTTGATGTTTGCTGCCTTGGAAATTTGTGGCAAAGTTATTACATTCAGAATTCATGTTTATTTCATTGACACACATTCTATATGTGGCAAGTATTTTATTTGACTCCACTTCATCTTGTAAAGAGATCCTATATATCTTCTAGTCAAGTAAAATGGACTTTGTACCCTCAAGAGTGAACATAAAAAAAAAAAAAAAAAAAGTCCTGAATAAGTTACTATTGAAAGAGTTAATGACTTTTGATATTTTTTTTATGCCTGTTTCAGTCTGTATAAAATGCAGACTGAAACAGGCATAACTCATCAGATAAATATTGAGATAGTGTATACATATGCAAATCAGTGTAGAGTGGGTCAGCATTGTCATCTAAGCTGCTTTGTATAGCATGATGGCTACCTCCAGACTGACATGATGGTGCTTCTATTATGCTGGGATATGTATATTGCTGGCTTGGTTGGCCAAGTGGTTAGTGTATCTGTTCTCCAGTAAAACGACCGTGGGTTCACAAACATTCATGCCATGAGCATGGGTGTTTGTGATTGTCTTTGAAAATACTAGTGGTGGGCAGTAGATGCCATTGGTGTGGATGATGAGGTTTGCTGTAATTGGTGGAGATGGAGAGTTGTAGAAGTTGGTGCCCTCCCTCGATGAGTATTTGGACTCCTTAGAGATGTCATGTAATAATAATATTTATGTGCAGTGGTGTCTCAACTGCACTAAAAATTTTCTAAGCATTAATTTATTCAGTGTATGGCTCACACATGAAAAGTTACATTACATTAATCCTTAATATATATATATATGGACATAGTGATAGACATATGTACAATAATAAGACATAATACAGTTATAAAAGAGACACTCAAGAATAAGCTACAACTGTATGTCTAGGTTGATTATCCAGTCAACTGCACTTGGTGTAGCATGGATGAAGTCTGACAGGTTTCCACTGTATGCACATTGGACACATTTTGCTGTAATATGATTAATTATCTGGCAGGGTGATCCACAGTCGCACCTGGGTGAGGTAATCATACCCCATTTGTAAAGGTGGTCTGCACATCTGCCATGGTTGGTATGGATTCAGTTAAGGGTAGACCAAGTGTTCCGAGGTAGGTCAAAACCTGAAGGCATCTGCGTTAGGTCTACTAATTCATGGAAGACCCCTGTTGAAGTGTTACACCAGGACTCTTTCCACTTCTCCTTCATGTTGAAACTTGTCTCTGCAAGACTTTTTGCTGTTAAGATTGGAGGGTGCCTTGTGTTAAATATTTTATTATACATATATTTTATACTTAATTAGTGGTTACTGCTTGATTATATCCTATCTTATTCAAAACCTTATTCAATTTAATCCTACCAGCTGCTCTATTGTTATGTCATTGCTTTCTCTATATTTTCTGTTTTATATATATCTATTCTATCTTTCTATCGCTATTTTACTTCTTCAGATATCGAGCCTAATATACATATATCTAGGATAGTTTCCTCTTCAGATACTGGCGAATTTATATTTTGCTGCACCAGCCAGTATCCTATAGCAGAAAAGGATCCTTACTCAGGGAGACAATACTAGATTCTGAGGCGTTCTTACACAATATAGATTCAGATAATTGCAGTCATGACCTAAATCTATAATTATCTTTTACTTTCTAAATCCTTCCCGCCAAAATAGGTTCTATTTTTATAAGTGGTAGTTTGGAATCGTAATCAGGCATGACTCAGGTTTAGTCAAATATGACATGCTTATTAGAATATCTAAACAGAATACAAAATTTCATACACTCAATTATGACTCAATACTAATTAAAACTTGAGTTAAGAGGTTAACATATTCTAAACTAAATCTAAGGTCATAAAGCATGCAAAACACAGTAACTGCATATTGGAATAGATAGCAAATGATATGAAGTTAAGCTAAATTCCTTTCTGTAATGCTATTCATAAAACAATATAAACAAACATTCTAATGTTACTCAGTTACTAAAATCCACAATTCTAATCTCATTAAGTTAATCCTATTACATGCAATGCAAAAGGTCTCTTCTAAACAATTCTTCTTACTCTCAAAGGAGGTTAACTTTCTAATTAGAGACTGCCCACAGAGTTCCTTAAAATACTGTCCTTAATTTCACATTCGCAAACAATCTTCTCTCTTCTAATGAATTTTATACACAAAATAGAGTAATTTCACCTTACCGAACTTTTTCCGCATCTTTCAGCACCACGTGTACGTCTGGTTACTTCTTGTCTATTGGCTGTCCATACGCCAACGTAAGGGTTATGCTATCTTCATTATTTTTGCCGAAAACGGACTTAAATCCTTGTGTTTCAGGAACAACTCGATGGGACTTCTCAGTGACGGCTTGATTCTGCTAGGACTGGAAATTTTTACCTTCAGCTTTGCGTAGAATCCGTCTCCATTTTCAGGAAAGCCTGCTGTCTGACATCTTATCTTAGCACAGATGCTTCATCCCCCCCCCCTTTACACGAACTCCCGCTAACTTCCAAGCCACCGAACAGGAAAATGATAGGACAAGAGAGATCTCCGATACGGCGCTCATCCCCTTATATTCTTCATTTCAACGCCCCTTTTTCCTCAGTCCCCTTTGCACACGAGCCATATCTTTTCACTCTTTGCTTTTTTCTGATGCTGTTATGCTCTAGTATTCCCGGAATTTGCGTCAATATTTATTCCACGTAAGCTACTGTCGCCAGCGTTACGCTGTACACGTGTAGTTCTATACCTTCCAAGAATTATTATTTAGTAACTATTTGATAACTCACAGTTATTTTTACACAGCTTAAGTGAGGCTTAAATTAAATCAGTTATCCCTCTTTTAAGATATACTCTAAAATAAAATCTTAATATGATCACAATAGCTTAAATATATGGTACATAAAATAAAAAATACAAATTTTTTACATAAAGTGAAGAAGTTTCACTTTTAACTTCAGCTGATGTGCAGGTATTTCTCTTTGTTTGTAAGTTTAATATGTTGGATTCTGAATGAATGACTTCTTTGCAAGATTCCTTCATTCAGGATCTAATTGACTTTAGCCTGTTTATTTCTAGGGGTGGGATGTCTTCGTGGATTGGAAGATTTTGGATTTCCATGATTTTGCTGTATTCATGTAGAAGAAGGTTAGATGTGTGGAGGTGGGATGTTGCTTAGCACTTGGAGCCAGCAGATTGGGGTTGATTTTATAGGTGAAACCATATTGTTTCTTGTTTTTAGCTTGGATTCTGTGTTAATGAGATGTGGTTTAAAAGATAGAGTTCTATTCATAGTGACGCCGAGATATTTTGAGAATCTGTTGTAGCATAGCAGTTTGTGGTTGATATAAACCATGAGTTCTTTGTTAGCCTGGTTATTGTTCAGGTGGAAGCATGAAACTTCTGTTATGCTAGGATTATTTGGACGTAATCTTCATTTGCTGATTTGGGCGTAACCTCCATCTAGGACTACAATGTCATCTGTTAGTGTATCTTCCATTGTAGTAAAATTGGTATGTCTGGTGACCAAATCCAGGGATATACTCCTTCCAGAAGCCTCTTGGTATGTTCTTCTTACCTACAGCTAAAACAGCTCCCACGAATCTTTTGTAATTATTGCTTGTTGGAGGAATCCAATGGACATATTTGTTAAGACAGGCAGCAAATATCCCAGTTGGCTTTCTGGAAGTTCCAGCAGTTAGATGGATCTGACTTGAATTTTCTAAGTAGAAAATATCCAATCAGTAGTTCTGTGTCCAGAGATAGCTCATTATTGTGAAAGAGCAACAGAGGATTACTAGAATTATGCTGTCTCAGGATTTACCCATGACTGACCAAATGCTAGCACAATGCAACAGTGGTCTATAAAAGAGAATTGAATGCATAAATTTTGAATTTACTATGGTGGAGCATGGTGGTTTTTTTCCAGGAGATCCTCTGGGTTGTATCCAAAACATGGTCTTCAAAGCCAGATTGACCATAGTCGTGATTGCAGATGTATTTCTTCTAAGCGGATGGTTGCTGATCTGCCCATCTGTCCAAAGTAAGCCAGCTTGCAGGAACAGGGTACTTTATAAACTCAGGCACTGACAGAGGAGGGAGCTGAACCTTGGGAAGAAGATAAGGGTAGCAAATTTACAGTGGGGCTTAAATGCTGTGTGGAGGTTGTACTTTTTTAAGGACCTAGCTATTTTTTCTGATGTGCCACAGGTGTAGGGTATGGTGACGGCATTTCTGAAATCCTTCTGAAGAGATTACTTAAAAGTTGTACTTAAAAAGTATCGTCCACTTAGAACACAAATCATGCATCTGCAATCACGACTATGGTCAATCTGGCCTTGCAGACCATGTTTTGGATACAATCCACAGGATCTGGAGAGAAACCACCATGCTCCACCATAGTAAATTAAAAAAAGAAAGACTATTTTTAGAATCTGTGGCGGCACTCACAAATCAATTGAATTTAAATAAATATGGTTGCATAAAACTTCCCAAAATTTGGGACACATTAATCATCAGAGATCCCCGAAGATGCCTCAGTGAGATGAATATTGGAAGCATTAAAAAGCAGTTTAATCCTTTCTGATTGCTGTATATATCCCATTGAGCCTCCAGCATGATGTCCTCACAGCATTTTAGCCTCAACACATGGAGCCCTGGACCTACTAGGTGTTTTCCATGTTCCTTGTAGTTGCAAATATCCTTCTATGGCCAAACAGGCAGAACAGCCAACATCAGAATTGCTGACCATAAGGACTATATCTATTTCTGTCACTACAACCATTCAGGTCTTGCTGCTCATGCTTTGGACACCCACCATAGATGCTGAAAGAAAGCCACTCTACTCCATTGCAACAAATATAAATACAAAAGACCTTTTCCTTGAAATTTTCTTCTGCCTTAAGAAACTATCCTTACCTGACCTTTCCCAAATTTGGTTGTATGAAACTGCCCTAAATTTGGGAAACCCTCATCCTTTAGTCTACTGGGGGGGGGGAACTTTTTTAGGACTTTAAGTCTACGCTCAGTTGACATGCTTCATCTTTGTTACTTAGTGTAGTATTGTCATCAGCAAAGCTGTGTATTGGATTTTTTAGTCAACTAAAGTCATTGATATATAGAAGGAATGGAGTGGGTGTGAGAACAGCCTGTGGAAACTCCAGTGTTAGTTGCATAGTTAGAGGATAAGGAACCCTCACCATCACATGTAGTGTGCTTTCATTCAGAAAGCTGACATTCCCAGCAGAAGTCTTGGGATAGGCTAAATGATGGGAACTTACTAACAGACCCTGTTGAAAACCCTGGAGATATCAAGAGCAACCACCTGAGAATTGCTAAATTTTTCATGCTGTTTGTCCAGAGATGAGTGACGTAGATAAATGGATCTCCTGTTGATTGGAAGTGATGTAATCCCTGCTGGTGATCCTTTATTAGTTGAGTACTTTCAAGATAGCATAGGAGTTAAATGTTGATAGTTCTCTTCATTACTTCAGAGAGCTGAGCTAAGAGAAATTAAGTGGTAGTTTGATGGTAAGGATTTGTCACCCTTCTTGGGAATAGGTCGTTATGTGTGCTAATTTCCATGTTGTAGGATAGATATCAGTGAAATATGAAAGTGTAAAAAAAGGCAACACACTGAGAATTAACTCTAGGGTACACATCTTTAGGATGTTGCAGAAATGCCATCAAGGCCAGGAGACTTTTTTTATATCTGATTTGGATAAAATTCTTATTTCTTTCTGGTGAAAGGTCAAGTAAGACATTGTGCAGTGAGCGTTTGGAATGGTTGGGGAACATTTGTCAAGGTCAACCATGCAGGAATTGGAGAAGTAAGAAGTCTGGAGGTTGGTTTTTTTTCTGTGGGTGAATGTGACAGAACCATCTGAGTGTAACAGAGTGAGAGCAGTGATGGACAGAAGTTATGGCCAGTGTCTTTGACAAGGGACCAGAAGGCATGACTGCCATTTGGACAGGAAGGAAATTTCCTGCTTTTACTCTTTCAGAATCCATTTTGGATGAGTTGATAAAATTTTCTTGTAGCTATTCCATGCTTTAGTATAAGCAGTGAAGGATGGCGGAGTTTTCGATGAAAGCCCTTATGGTATTATTATTATGTAGGTATCTCCATGAAGTTTACACAGGAGATCCATTATTCACACAATACCTATCATACCTCTCCTTAAACTCATTCACTAATGAAGCACTCACAACCACCTCTGGTAACTAATTCCACTTGCTAACCACACTCTTACACAATTTCCATGGGTATCCTCTTGTTTTCCCCCTTCCTACTGCTGAAAAAGTCTTCAGTGTCATTCCTATAAAACCCCTTTAATAACTTATATGCTTTTATCACGTCTCCTTTTTTTCACTTATCATCTAGTTTTTGAAGCACATAGATCTGCTCCATGTGAGCAGATCTATATGCAGCAGTCCAGATGTGGCCTTAATAAAGTCTTATAAAGGGAAACAATAACTGCTTTATCCCTGCTTGTTAGTGTGTTCTTTAACAACTGTGTAATCTGATGTGCTGTTTTGGTTACCTTTGCAATATGCCCACTTTAAACTTCAATTCCCTGTCTACAATCATCCCCAAGTCCCTGACCTCATCAGTTTCCTGCAGTTCAGTTCCATCAATATAATACCCTGCTTGGTATCTCTTCTTTCCAAAGTGCATCACCTTACACTTAGCCACATTAAACTGGCAGACATTTACTTTTGTCTTTACTAGCAAACTATTTAAGTCATCCTGTGGGATCTCTACATCACCTTCATTTACTGTTACTTTTCCCAGTTTTGCATCATCAGCAAACAACTGAATATTTCCCATCAAATCATTTCTTATATCATTGATGTACAAAATAAACAACAGAGGACCAACTGCTACACATGACTTCTCCTGGACTCAACTCCTCCATAAACCACTCCTTGATATCTGTCCATCAGCCACTCTCTAATCCGTATCACCAGATCCATATCCATCCCCATTTGCTTCAATTTACATAACAGAGTTCTATGTTGAATCTTGTCAGATGCCTTTTCAAAGTATAACAGTATCACTGAGTAGCCATTTCCCTTATCTAACTCCATTGTTACTTAATTACAAAAGTAAAAGTAAATAAAGCAGAACCTACCTTTCACAAAACCATGTTGCTCCTTATAAAGGATAATATTCCTATCTACTCAATCTTGAATTCTGTCTTTTACCAATTTCTCCAATACCTTAACCACTGCTCCTGAGATACTGATTGGCCTATAATTTGCAACTTCTGTCATGGAGCTTCCTTTATTAAATTGGACTATTTTGACCTCTTTTCACTTCAGAGGCTTAAATTAAACGGCTTATTCAGAGAAGCTGATAATTCCCTTGCACATTCTCATAATTCACAGGACGATATGCCATCTAATCCCTTGGCTGTGTTCGTATTGAGGTTCTGCAATATTCTAAGCACCTGCATTTCTTCTTCCTGTATTCTCCTATTAGTCAATGTCACATCTGACATTGGAGTCTCGCCATCTAGGCGGTACAGCGTTACAAAATGATCATTCAGTAACTCAACAATTTGGTTTACTTTTGTTATCTCCCCATCATCAGCACTTTTTAAAGTCATACTTCCATAGTCATTCCTCCTTTTACTTGCCACATAGTCAAAGAACTCTAGGATTTCCTTTGGCTTCATCTGTTAGCATTCTCTCATAATTAGCTTCATGCCATTCTTTCTGTCCTCTTTGAAGTTACTATATCCTTTGCATTCTGAGAGAGCCTTCCTTACCATGCAGGTCACCTTTCTTGCCTGTGCCTTGTACTGCTCATGGGCATGCTGGTCACCTCTTTCTTTATACTCCCTCCACAACATTTTCTTTGTCTGCAACTCCTACTTAATGATTCTATTCATCCATCTAACTATTACCTGATCTATCTTTCTGATTCTGGATATACATTCTTATATTGCTTTCTTCACACACCCCACTGAAAGCTGACTTCTCGGTTTGTCATAATCACGTGCTTCGTAATTCCACGCATATCCCTTCTTAATGGAAAATCCTGCATGTCTGGCAATCCAAGTCAAGACTACATGATCATTTTCTCCAAGCAGAGGCAGGGTAGCTAGATTGGTTACTGTTAAGTTTTCTGATACCACGACTAGATCCACTGCTCTCAAACCTTGTGTCCCCTCCATTAAATGCTGTCTCAGGTAATTATCTCTCAGCAGCTGTATAAATTCCATTTTCCTTTCCTCCTCGGAGCTATTCCTCCTCCTAAACTAGGTCCCCATAATTGAAATTCCAGTAATAATTACTAGACCTGCACTCATCATGCTAATTTGCCAATGCATGCCATCTTCATTCTCCCTTATACTCTTTTGGATTGTAGCAGCAACCAATTATATATTTCATCCTGTTAGACAGAGATGCAGAGAGTCTCAAATGAATGCTCTCTGCATCCCTGTCCTACTGATGCATACTTTTTTTGGTTTCAATTCTGCTATTATTAGCAAAACTCCTTCTTCATGCCATTCTTTCTGCCCTCTTTGAAGTTACTATATCCTTTGCATTCTTCTCCTATGGCTATTTCATCCTTAGTTAATCAAGTCTGGACAAGTTGAGCTAACTAGTGCCAAAAACTCTTTGCCCTTATTTCAAATATGTCTGGCATTAGTATGCATAAAGTGCAATAACCCCTCCACACCTTGTATTGCTTAGCTCACTAAAGTTAAGAACCTGGGGAGCTTTATTCAGCATCATGCAATCACTCTCTGCTTACTAACCTCTAGGTTGAAATCCACACTCACCTGCATCCTCCCCTCCAAACATTCTAGTTTCTCTGACTCTGCACTTCCATACTCTTACTGAATAGTACTTTCTCAAGAAAGTCAACATTTAAAGAGAGGAAATCAAAACGTTTGGAATGTTAATGGCATTAAGGTAGCAATAGAGACAGCAATGTGTAATTAGGAAAGTTGCAATGAACTGTACTCAAGAAAGCTGCTTGATTTTCCAGGTGAGGTTTTTGCAGATTGGAGGTGATAATAGACATTACTGAAATTGGAGCAAAGATAACATATGTCTGTGAAGTGGATGTGGAAGGTTCTCTAAGGTTAACCACTTGGGCTAAGCACGTTCCCTAGCCACTTCGTAACTAGTTCATGGTATTCAATGCTATAAGATATAATAAAATAAAAAGGAACATATTAGATTAGATTTTTTTCTTTACAGGTGCAGTAATAGTAACTACTCCTCAAGATATTGCCCTTCTGGATGCAAGGAAAGGTGCAGAAATGTTTAAAAAAGTGGATGTACCTGTTCTTGGTATTATACAAAATATGAGTGCATTTCACTGTCCTAACTGTGGTCATGTTTCTCATATCTTTGGACAAGATGGAGCTAAAAGTTTAGCTAAAGAATTGGGTCTAAACATACTGGGTATGCCTTTTCCCCCTCTCTCTCTTTTTTTATGATTATTGAATTAATTAGATTTGATCATTTTTGCTGCAATGAATAAATCAAGAGTGTGCGATTCACATACTATCCATCAAAAAAATGACGTAAATTAACTATTAAAAAAATAACAAACAAATTTTTGAAAAAAGGTTAATACAGTAGATGCACACTTTGGCAAACACTACTATAACTAACTGATGTGTTATAATAAACTACAGGAAAAAATTCTAGCCAAAGAGTCCCATAGAATCAATGTTACTTACTAAACTCACTATTACAAAGAATTCAGATCTTCATAATAGCAAATTAAATTTCCTATCAATGGATGTCACAATAGCAGACAAAGGAAATGGTGGAAAATTGTCTCTCTCTCTCTCTCGGATCTCCTCATGTCTGAGGACTCGTGACCTTCCTGATGATACTTCGCCATTTCTTTCTCTCCTGTGCTTCTCTTATTGTTTGTTCTTTAAGTCCAGTGATTCTTGATATTTGGTCAATCCACCTGTAGGGTGGTTTTTCCTCTTTTTCTTTCCCCACACGGTTTACCCTGGATGATTATTTTTTCCAGGGCAGTTGCCTTCCCTTCTGCATATGTGTTCCAAAACATTGCACTATTCTCTTGTCAATTATGTTTATCAGTCTTGTGTGGATATTCAGTTCTTCTAGGATACTTTTGTTTGTTCATTTTTCTGTCCGAGATACTCTTAACAATCTTCTCCAGCACCAGAGCTTGAACACCTCAAATCTTCTTCTCTCATCTTTTGGCATTGTCCAAGATTCAGAAGCATAGAGAAAGATTGAATAAATAAAGGTTTCTACAAGCTTAATTTTGGTCTTTTGGAGATGTGCATGTCTTTCCAGATCTTAGTTAAATCAGTCATTGCTTTCTTAGCTAGTGCTGTTCCTCTTCTTATCTCTTTTTTGCATCCATTTTTTTTGTTATTATCACTCCAAGGTAATTGAAATTGTCGACAATTTCAATCTGTCTGCACCTGGCAGTGTTTTGGTGTTATTGATTAGTGTCCTCCATCTTCTGTCAATTAAAATATAGTCGATTTGATTCTTACATTGATTTCCAGGTGCTACCGATGTGTGTATAGTCTCCTCTTGTGCTGTTTGTACATTGTGTTAGTGATTGCTAATTCCCTTTCAATGTAGAACTTTGTATGTTGACAAAAAAGATAGTGTTTATGCATGGCATAAACTATGAAAATGTAATATAAAAATTTTCTTTATATAAACTATTTAAAGAAATTGGAAGAAAATTGTACACTGATGGTAGAACACAAAGGAATGCCAGGAACCAGACATATTAAGAAAGAACACTAAACAACATAAAAAAAAGTACAAATGCACACAATAATGGGAGCCATATAAGGAAAAAAAAAACCCCAGAAGAGTATGAATAGCTTTTAATTTTTCAGGAATTTACAACGTATACTAGAATATCAATTATAAAAAACTTTAATTAATACTTTCCTGTATTTTGGCAATGTTACATTGCCATCTTCAGGGATCACAAAAAACAATGATATGCACACACAGGCACTAACTCTGAGCAAATAAGGCTGAATAAAGGCAACAGAAATCGGGCCTAGAGTCACTGTTTAGGACTCTAGGTTTTAGGACCCCCCTCCCACCCCCTAGTGAACTAAATTGGATTGTCTTGACTGTTGTTCTTAAAATGTGTGCTTTCCAATTTGGGTCAATCTCATTCACCCAACTTTGTTGAGGTTTGTAAAGTTTTTTAAAGCTGAGGCAGATTCGATGAATAGTTTTTCATACTTATGTTTACTGCAGTGTAACAGAGTGGCCTTCTTCCAGTGTATCCTGTGGTAGGTATCCAAAGCATTGTCAGCAAGTCCTGAGTGGCTTTATTGATGGAACTGGATGTAGTCCTTGGGTTCAGATATCTTGATATTGACTGTCCTTGTTTGGCTGTAGTAGGACAGTTTACAACTGCAAGGGATCTGGTATACTCCTGGCAGGTCTAGGGGATGTGGTTGGTCTTTGGCGGAGCGGATAAGAGATGCCATGTGACCAAAGGCTCTGCACATCTATAGATGCACTAGCTTCACTCTTCTATGGAAGCAGATTGCAGCCACCTGCGTTCTCCTGGTCAACACCACAAAACTATCTATGTGCTGGAAGAAGAAGAAGAGCTTTCTGCAATGCTGAACATCAACCTACTAATGATCATCTTCGATGTCTCAAACACTTCAACTGACAGAGAATTTCAAAGAATATGATGTTGCGACATTAAGAAATTTAAGTCTACAAAAAAAATAACTCAGCTTCCAAACCTCAACCACAGTTATAAACCTATCTGCCCTTACTCTGAAGCAATTAGCACACTTGCATATATTTTAAGAAAAATGTATGTACTTGCATACATACATTTTAAGAATGTCAGCCCAACAGCCAAGACAACCCAGTTTAGCCCACTAGGCAGCACTGTTTAGGACTCTAGGCCTGATTTCTGTTGTCTTTATTCAGCCTCATTTGCTCGGTGTTATTGCCTGCATGCACATATCATTGTTTTTTGTGATCCCTGAAGATCATGAAACATTGCAAAATATGGGAAAGTGTTAATTTTTTATAATTAATATTCTTGTATACATTGTCAAGTCCTGAAAAATTAAAAGCTATGTGGCCCACTCAACCAGCAACATGTCTATCATAATGAACTTGGAAGTTATTTAACGCTCCCTACATTCACAATGCACTCCAACAATGCATTCCACTCATGTATAAGCTTATCTACACGAATGAAGAGTATGAATAGTGTTATAAAAAATGAAAATTCAGAATTAATGTTTATATTTCAGAATGTTACATTAGCTTAAGTTAATATCACTTACTTGAAATCCATTACAAATTACATATGCGCAGACTGTACCATTAAAGTCAAATTTAGATTTAAAAAATCAAAAATTCTAAATCAGAATAGTTTTTTACTGTACCTTGGATAAAGAATCTTTTCAAATACATGAGCTCTTACTCACACAAAGCTGCCATAACATTTTAATTAATGTTTGAATTAAAGAAGTACTGTGTTTGTACTATATTTCTTCTGTTTCAAGTTCTTTAAAGAGAGTCCCAGTAGTGTACAGTTGGTATTCCACATGGTGTGCTGTGGTAAGGCAACATTATTAAAAAAAACCCATTCTGGTTATACATCAGAACTAATTTTTGGGTGCACCAAATTCAATACTAATTGCACTTAGTGCTGCATCTCATTTACTATCCAGAATGACAACAATTCCCTTATCGTCTGGTATTGTACATAAGCAGGAGAGGATAGCCTTTATTATTTAAATTTTGTATGAATAATAAAGCCAGAAATGGAAAAAATAAGCACATTATAAACACATTAAAAATATGTTTATACAATAGGATAATACAAATTGCAAATTATTTGCACAATCACAAACATCCATGCCCATGGCAAGATTTGAACCTGCAGCCTTTTGGCTGGAGCAGATACTCTAACCACTCGGCGAGTTAGGCCAGCTATATATATATATATATTTTAAAAAATTGAATGACTAGAAACCGAGAAAAATTAAAACAAAGTTTAATAGCACAACTTGTATCAGCCTTCTTCAGGTGCACATTAAAAAATAAATAACCAGTGAAACATAAAGGAAATAATTGTAAACATCACGGAAAGTTAGTGTACATATATATTCAATGTTGAAGTCTGTGCATTCAAAACTTTCTCTCGTTGGCTTCATTGTTAGGCGTATACATGCATATAGCATCTCGCAAACGCCAGTATTTGATCGTAGCAGTCTGAAAGGTAATTCAGGTTGTTGTTGAGATGTAGGGGATTGAGAATGATTTCTTTTGATTCTGTTATCTTTCTTTCTAATTCATTGTGGCAACAGAAAATGTTATTAGACTTGCCCCATAGGACTGTATTGTGCTACGATCAAATACTGGCGTTCGCAAGATGCTGTACGCATGCATACGCCCAACAATGAAGCCAATGAGAGAACAGTTTTGAATGTGCAGACTTCAACGTTTCAACGTTGATATATATACGCTAACTAACTTTCCGTAATGTTTACAATTATTTCCTCTATGTTTTACTGGTTATTTCTTTTTTAATGTGCACCTGAAGAAGGCTGACACAAGCTGAAACTAGTTGTGCTATTGTTTTCATTTTTCTCGGTTTCTACTCATTTAACTTTTTTTAAAAATGTATTTCAACCAACAATATATATATTTTGACAAATGAAAGAACAGCTTCAAATACAACTACAACGTTTTCATGCTAATTATGTATAAAGATTGTCTATGTTGTTCATAGTCTTTTAACCCTCAATGTTTAGTGTTTTTTCTTTTATAATGTCACCTGAAGAAGGCTGTTACAAGCCGAAACTAGTAGTGTGTTTATATTAAAACCTTTTTAATTAAATCTCGGTTCTAGTCATTCAATTTTTTTCATAAAACTATGTATGTTAACCGAGTCAATGATCATTCTGACATATATATATATATATATATATATATATATATATGACTAAGAGTTTATATGGCACAACACCAGGATAAGATGATAAACATTTATTTTAATTGACAGCACGACATTTCATCCTAATTGCACAGGATTTCTTCAGATGTAAACATTCAAACTAGTAGACAGAACAATATGGACTAACAAAGGTAACGACTATTATGCAGTTATAGAAGAGACTGATGTTATTTTAAAATATTTCTAATTGTATGTTGCATTGTTCAGATCATTGTGCATGTTTACGCATTCACTTGCATGTGTTTGGCTAGTGAAGGCTAGCATTATCAGACAAATTGATACTTAGATGTTAATGCCATTAACATTGGATCAGAGTAGTGATCCTATCTTAATAAAGGGGATAAATACTACTTTGATTTTATATTCCTTAAATATTTTTGCTAGTTTTATGGAAATGGAGCTAACATATTGAAGCATGATGAATCCTTTTTCTTCTTCATTAGAAATTTTTCTGGTCTCATGTCGGTTAAGTAGTCTGGAGATGATGTGATCATTACAGCCAACATTGAAAGAAAGTGTTTTTTAAATGTTGATATTCTTTGTCAGTGACAAGTCAGCAGGCACTTGCTCTTAGTGTGGAAATAGCTAATTTTTGATATCTATAATGATGGGAAGAGGCATGCAGATATCTGTCGGTATGTGTATGCTTTTGAAATATAGAGACTTTTAATTTTCCTGATTCCTTAGTAGAAGGTTCAGAAATGGTAGTGACATGGACTACCTTCACTTCTGCTTTTTCAAAAGCAGATGTGTAGGTAGTCCATGGTTCCATACTAAGAGTATATCGTCAACGTACCTTTTCCATAATTTTGGTTTATGATGGTATTCTTCTAGGACCTTGTTTTCAAATGTTTCCATATAAAGATTTGCTAAAACTGGCAAAATAGGACTGTCCCATGGCTAGACCAGAGTTCTGTTTTTGTATTTGAAATATCCAGATGAAATACAGTATTTGGGGAATGCCATAATGTTTGTAGAGAATTTATCTTGTAGCAGTGCAAGTAAATCAACAGTAGGAACATCGATAAGCAGATTAACTATACCAACGCTTGCTAAAATGGCATGTCCATCAAGGATAATATTGCTGATGCTTGAAGCAAAATGCTCAGTTTTTAACCAAGGATGGTGATTGTCCTGTCAGGTCCTTAAGTAGTTTAGCCAAATGTCTGGTAAGAAGATATGTAGGAGAATCTATCCTTGCTATTGATGTAGATTGTCTATTTGAGAGTCCTGTATAGACATGGTGGAAGAGGACGAAGAAATCAGAGAGCTAGTCTGGTTTCTCTAACTCATAGGTTATTTTCAAAAGGTTATTGGTGTGATTTTGAAGCTTTCTAGTAGTCATGACCCATAACAGAGTAAGCATCAGTATTAAGATGCTGACTAACTTTGTAGTCATAATCATCTGAGCAAAGGATAACCATAGTATTTCCTTTACAGGCAGGATCGCTATGTCAGAATTGTTTCTAAGGTTATCGAGAGCAGTTTATTCTAAAGGTGAAAGATTATCAATAGGAATATGGCAAGTGCTGATTTGAACCAAGTCAGCGAGGCTTCTTGTGGAGTTAAGATAGACGTAGCTTATTCGACTTTTGCTAACAAAGTTTCTTTAGGTACTTTCCGGTGGCAGACTCAAAGTTAAGGCCCTTGCTGAGAACAACTTGTTTGACTGCAGACAAAACAAGCTTGCTTCTGACAACTGATTTTTCAACTAAATATTGATTATAAGGTTTTATCTTCCATATTTTGCCAAACATTAAGATATCAAGTTTTCTAATCAGTTTAGCTTTATTATAATCATAAATTCTATCTGCTTGTCTGTTGAGAATGCAAGTTACATTTTGCCATAGTGTTAACAAAATGTAATTTTCTGTTTTCAGAAATGTGAAGTAGACGCTTAGTATGTGTGCTTATATATATATATATATATATAAAGTTTTATTAGAAAAATATCGGTTTCCATACAGGTTTTTTATGTTAATTAGAATCAATAAGAAAGAAAATATGAATTTTGTTCTTTTCTTAATAAAAATTTTGACTATCTCATTCATAATGTCTTGTCTGATACATAATTTATTATATCAGTATTATTTTATTATTATTATTATTATTATTATTATTGTTCCGGACAACTCCAAGGAGTCAACAGACTCATCGAGGGAGGCCCTAACATCATGTCAAGAACACTATTTGACATTGACACAGTATCTATCATACCTTGCCTTGAACTCATTCACAGTCGTAGCACCCACAACAGACTCTGGAAGCTTATCCCACTCATTCACCACTCTCTAAGTAAAAAACCTAGCTCTAACACCCCTGCTAACCACATTCTTGCCTAGCTTCTATGTATGGCCCCTAGTCCTCCCACCACCAGTCCTATTCTCAAAAATATCTTCTGGATTAATCTTATAGAAACCCTTCAGTAATTTGAATGTCTCAATCATATCACCCCTTTTCCGCCTATCGACCAATTTTTGCAACCCACAAATCTTCAACCTGTTCTCATAAGGTTCATTCCACAGACCTGCTATCATCTTAGTCATTCGTCTCTGGATTTTCATAAGGGTTTATTGTGCTTATGAAATCAAATAGGAATAAGGCTATCTTATCATACTGGTGTAAATTATGATGTGCAATATGTAGAAGGAAGGCAAGTATTAGAAAAATCGGAAGTGAAGGAATCACAGGTTTATCATGATTGGATTAGATGTTAATAAGGCTATTGGAATGGATAACACATCACCACGTATTTTTATAGAATGTGCAAAAGAGTTAGCTGTGCCCTTGACCTGGTTATTTAACAAAAGTCTTGCAGTGAATATCTTTACAAACCAAATAGTACCACTCCACAAGCATGGTTCTAGGACAGAAATTTCCAATTATAGACTAGTCTGTATAACTGTAGATGTAGTCAAGGTGTTGGAGAGATTGGTTAGGAATAGAATACAAGATTGGGTTGATAGACAGTATGAATTTGTAAAAGGTAGATCCTGTTTAAGCAATTTACGATAAGATAATGAAAATGATATCTTCATGCAGGTTCAGGACACCAGAGTGTACAGATGATTTGAAATTATAAGTGACCATTACTTAGTGCTGAGCAAGATAAAAATGGATATTATATTGAAAAGAACAGTATGTAAGAGAGGTGTAAAAAGAATTAAGGTTGAGCAACTTTTACAGGTAAACTGTAGAATCAATTACACAAACATTATTGAAGAAAATTTGAAGCACTTTGAAAACAAGAACTAAAAAGCATATGACAAGATGTGCCTTTTCCAGATCTACACAACTTAAGTACATATCTTTATCATATTCCCATGATAAAGATATGTACTCATTCTCAACTATTTTTTGTAAAGTGAAAATCTGATCTTGACAAACTCTATTTGGCCTGAACCCAGCTCGTTTTTCTCCATTATACAGAGCAATACATTGTCTATATTTAAGTTACAAGTCAGCAGTTAGAATTGAAGAAAATAGAGGAAGATAGTTTGATGTAAAATCAGGGGTTAGACAATGATGCATATTATCTCCACTCTTATTCATCATCTGATCACAATATGAAAGAAAGTTGCATTAGGCCTGATATTAGAATTGGACATGTCAAACTCAGCTCTTTGCTTTACATAGATGATATTGTACTCCTAAACACATCTAGTACAAGAGTCCAGGATTGTCTAACTAAACTGTAACAAATTTGGCCTGAAAATCAGTAATAAAAAGAATAAAACTATGAAAATAGGCAGGAACATAGAAAATGTCAGCTGCATTCTGAATGGAGATCCTATAGAATAAGTAAAATATTTTGGCTATTTAAGCACAGTTTTTAGTGAAGATGGCAAATTAAATATGGAAATAATAGCAGAATAAGCAAAGCTGGTATGGTGGGTAGCAAGCAAGATATTAGAAAAGAACTTGTCATTGTTAGTAGTCAAGAATGTGTAAGCAGAGCTAATCTAAGGTGATATGTCCACTTAAATAGAATGGATGAGGAAAGGGGAGAGACCCGTAGGAAGACCAAAGTCTAGGTGAATTGATTCAATCAGAAGTGCCTTAGAAGCACAAATTGTTAGATATGACAATATTGGAATGTTTGCAAGTAACTAATTTGAAGAAAAATTGTTGATAGGAAATCACCCTTGAGGGTACGTCAGGAAATTGATGATGATGATCAAACAAAAGTCCTATCTTCATTCTTATAGTATTAAATTTTTCACTTTATTTAAATGCTGACAACCTTTTTTGTCCCTGAAACCATAAAAGTTTTATATCCTAGGAGAATAATGATCTGTCTAGATCTCTTTTGAAGTTTAAAAATTAAACCAATGATAAATATATGTAAATTTATATTGCATTGGAGACGTTTCTCTTCTATATAAAATTGTAAATTTACTTTGTTGAAAAACATTTCCTTTCAGGTGATATTCCACTGGACATCAGTATCAGACAGTCATCAGATACTGGCACACCTGTAGTTGTATCAAGACCAAATAGTCCCCAGGTAAAAATAAAATATATTAGGATAGAAATAAGAGTAAATAAGTTAAAACATTTTTAACTTTTTAAAATATATACATTCTACAATATGATTGCATAACTTTATTTGTAATAGTGCTTGTCTACTGGAAAAAGTCCTGCTGATATATGCAACACATCAAATCAAAAGAATCATGTATATGTATTACTTGTACTGTTTTTCTTGCTGATATGTGAAACATATCAAATGAAAAAAATTAGCACTTTATTAAAAAAATTAGCACTTTAGATGATTTAATCTTAGAATAATTACATGGACTGCAGTTGCAAGTAGAATATTCAACTGCGAGTCTTTAATCACAAAAGGAGTTTTTTTTTTTTTTTCATATCTTTTGCAAATGATCAATCATTATCCAGTCTTGAACAAAACTTTGAATGTCACTCAAGAATGGTTATAAAATCTATTATATTTACTACTTTGGATGGTGTAAATGTTAGATAATCAAGAATACCAATACCTTTTGGTTAGAACTTTTTCAAACCACTTGAGGCCTCCATTAGTAGTGTGGTGGTCTTACACTGGGTAATGAAATTCATTTACTCACCTAAATACATTCATAAACATCCATGTCTGCATTGGAATTTGAATTCATAGCTCACTGTTTTGGAGAGCAGAAGTACTTTGCATTTGGCCAACCTGGCCTATTAAATCACTTCTGGAATGTATTTTACCTCCAAAGTACTGTGGGATATTGTGATAATCCATATCAGTTAATATGTTATTGTTAGTTTAATGACTGCAGTACTTTGTTAGTATATAAAATTGAAAGTATGGAAGAGTGTAACTTCTTCCTGTTGATGAGATATCAGTAAAGGTTAAAGTTTGTCTAAAAAGTGATTCTTACTGTAAAATAGCAGATGGTTTATAGTAAATGTATTTTTCATTTTAGCAGATATGTTGGGTAACTTACTTATTGTGAAATCGACAATCATCAGTATACAAAAACCAAGTTCTGAAGTTTATTCAAATTAAGTGGATATTGAATCCAACATTATTTCTTAGCCGAATAAGAAACTCAAAGATAGAAAATCTAAGAGTTTCATGCCGAATATAGAAAACTATAAAAGTTCGGTAAGCCAACACGTGGTACATTCTGGGGCAACTTGTAGTAAAGGTGGAGTAAGTTCCTATCACTGTCCTTAGTATTTTCCCATAATGTACAACACAACTCCTAGGAGATGTATGCTGTTATACATTATGGAAGAAGGTCATTGTCCAGGCTGGTTTTGACCTTTTTTGAGGTCTCATCAGTGAGTAGGTAGATACAGATGTAAATACTGAGATTGCAGTAGTGCAGAGCTTATTTCTTTACTGTATGAATCGCCAAAAGGTGCACTAATAAATTACTGAGATAAAGAGCCACTAGCCTTCTCTTTGGCGAAGTAAGTCTTCACTTATCTCAGTAATTTGGTGTCTCAGTGGATAATGTTGGATTCAATATCCACTTAATTTGAATAATTTCTTTGCTGAAGTGAAGCCTATTGACTCTATATCTCAGTAAAGTTCTGAAATTATTTCATGTGCAAACTATTATTTGAATAGTTTGAATTATTAGAATAAATGGACGAAACCAAGAATATTATTCTTGTCAAGTATAATATATTACTCATTACGGTGTGAGAAAACTTTCTAGTCTCATTTCTCTGTTCTTTATTGCATGAATAAATTATCTTTTAGTTATTATCGAGATGTATTTTACCTGTTTTGTTGATCTCTCTCTCTCTTCTCATTTTTACCTATTAATTAGTGTGATGATGCTTTTTGACTCCTATAAAGTTATTTCAGTGTTGTTGTTGTTGCTATGCTATTTGATTTGCTTACTGGACAAAATAAGTAAGAGCCTTATTTAATGTCCCTCTTCCCCACATCCAAGTTTTAAACATGTCATTCTTTTAGAAAGAATGTAGTTTACAATTCCAATATGGATTTCAGTGAAATCCTAAATGGTCAGCTCATCTTCTGTTTTTGGTGATTAAAAATACTGTTCTGGTTGACAAAGTGAATAGAATTTACTTTCCTCAACAGCATACTATGGAAAATTACAGACAGTCCCTACTTATGAAAATTATCCTGAAAGGGCTATAGAAAAAAATTTCAAGTTATAAAAATTTTAGTTAATGTGCCTGTATTACTCAACTGCCACCTAACAATGGTGTTCCACAAGGCAGACAGTCCATGCTGTCTGCCTTGTGGAACGTGCACCTCCTCAATCTCACTTTATTACTGAACATGGATGTGCTGTGTATTCATACACTTTAATAATTTTTACTGTTTGCATGCACTGCAGTACAGTACAATCATGACTGAAAAAGGAACAATGGGAATAGATAATTGATGATAGACAGAAGGAGCCTCTGTAGCACAGTCAGTATAGACGAAGCCCTTTGGTTGGAAAGACCTGGGCTCGATTCCTGTCAGTGACGTGAGGAATATCTGGTCTCTTTTGACTAAAGGTGAGTTAATTAGTCTCATACAGAGATGGAGGGTTTTCCGCTCCTGGTAACATGGGTTTTTCATCCCTCAAAACAGGCAAACCAGTCCCGTGGAGACACACACACACACACACACACACACACACAGCTACAGTCATAAAATATACTATACTACATCAAGGAAGGTGACAGGAAACCACCTTGCTCATAATCATCTTCCTAGTATGGTAGCTACCCCCACCAACCGTATGGCTGAGGGAATAAGATAGATAGATAGAAATAGATGACATTTTAGCTTGTTATTGAAAGGTTTATGAAGAGAAGAATATGCTATTCAGTCATCTCTCAAATAATTTCCAAAGAAAGTTGATTGGCCAAATTAATTTTTTTTTCTATTTATACTGTATTATACTTTGCATATTATTAATGCAAAGTAATAATTACATATTGGATTGTAACTTGTGTGCGCATCCTGTGAATGAAACTAACAAAAATAGCCTTTAAAATATGTTAATGTACTGCATACACATACTTTAAATGTGTAAGCAATAGGATATGATTTACAGGTGGGAATGGGTTAAATATGACTTGCATAAAATTCGTCTTATATGAAGGTTCACAGAACATAACTCTGTGTGTCTGCTATGTGGAAGATAATTTCATGCAGGGTGAAATCTTTTCCTTATCCTGCTTATTGGAGGCCTAAAGTAGGTTGAAAAGTTCAATGTTTTGCCTCTAGAGGAAGGATTCTATGTTATTCTTAGCCCATCCACAACCCATAGTACTAAAGATGCTATGTTTCCAGTTTTTGTGAGTGGATAGATGTACTTTAGTTTCAACTTGCGGTACAGCAAATAGGGACTGAAGGCATATCAGTGACGCTGAACTTATATATATGGGTGTTCTCCTAATTATCTAGCTGTGCTTGAGTAATCCAAAATAAATTCTAAAACCATAATAGAAAGGGATGATTTGCAGGTCAGAGATTTTTTTATTTGGTTTTATATAAATTAAATAAAAAAATGTCCAATAAATTATATGCTTTGTGGAAGTTTTTCCACTTGGTTATACTATAAATTAAAGATGCCAAGAAATTATCTTCTTGATTTAATCCTTTATCCAAGTGTAATCAAACGTTTGCCCCTGAAATATTTTCAGGAACTGGGCAACTCATATATAGAGGCTAATGCCTTCACATCACTTGCCTTAGTATCCCATAATGCAAAGTGCATCTCCTTATCGACATGTATAATGCTGTGCATTATGGGAAGGGTCACTACCCAGACTGGTTTAGATCTTTATTTTCTCATCAGTGGGAGCTAGACCCAGAGGTGATACTAAAGTTGAATTCATATTTCCATATACGAGTAGCCAAAAGGTGTCACACCTTATTATTAAAATACTCTGGATTAGAGTTTTGTTGGAAGTTTTTCCAGCTGATTATACTATAAATTATCTTCTTGATTTAATCCTTTATCCAGGTGTAAGCAAACAAAGTTTGCGCCTGAAATATTTTCTGGACTGGGCAACTTGTATATAGAGGCTAATGCCTTCACATCACTTGCCTTTGGATAAAGGATTAAACCAAGAATATAATTTCTTGGCATCTTTAATTTATAAATTATATTCCTATTTAATCCTTTATCCAAATGTAAGCAAACAAAGTTTGTGCATGAAGTATCTTCCCAATTAGGCTACTTGTATGTAGAAGCTAATGACTTCACGTTAATTGCCTTAGTGTCCCATAATGCGAAGCACAGATCCTTTCGTGTGCGTGAAAGGTCTTATACCAGAGACTCTAGTTTTTCATCCTGCAAAAAATGAAACACATCCCATGAATACATATATCTACAGACATAAATACTTATTGTTCAGCAAGGAAGGCAATAGAAAACCCATCTTATTTTATTTTCCGAGTAAAGTAGCATTGCTACCTACCAGCCATTAAGTTGAGAAGAGAAGAAGGTTGGATTTATCAATAATGACACATGCTTCATTTACTTTTTCTCCTAGGTAAATATTATTTGCATCTGGACAACTCTGTGGAGTCATTGTAGGTAACTCACATTATTCATCACTCTTATTCACTCTCATGGAATGACCCCCCCCCTTATTCTTTCCTCCCTGCCATCTGTTGCAAAATTTCTTCTGGATATAGCCAATAAAATCCTCTTATATTGAAGAGTAGATGTGATTGAGCAATTTTGCATGACACCTTTTCTGAATATTGATTTTACTTGTTGGGATGCTATCCTCTGATGATTGCTTTATCGTTTTGGTGATAGTTATTAAGTTATAAGAAATAATAACATTTATTTATCTTTTGGTTTCTTTCTGTTAATGGTATCAAAGTTTATAGTCTATGAAATAGCAGTGCAGTTACTCTCTAACAAATTGCTTCTGAAGTCAGCCTACTCTTCATTCATCATTTCCTTATAGGTTCTTTATCCTGTTTTGAATTATTCATGAAAATTTTATAAGCATTGCCTAGTAAGTTAAATGGTCAATGGTTTCTACATTTTTTTCTATTATAAATGAGTCATTTATAGAGCAGTAGAAATGTTTGAGTACAAAAAAGGAGTGTAGGTTTGGATAGTAGTTCTAGTAAGGGACCAAAAGTATGACTGCCATTTGTACATAACAAGGTTCTGTGTTTTGGGCCTCTTTCAAAATCAATTTTGGACGTGACTTTGCTTCATGTGTTCCCAGCTGCTTTAGTATAAATAGAAAAGGAAGTTAGAGAATTTGATGAACATTATCTGCATGCCTCTTCTCTTGAATGGCCTTGATAAGCTTAGGTAAGCAACAAGAATTTAAAATAAATGGAGAATAAATGTTCCCCTATTCCTAAACCTATATGAATTGTTTTAATGATGTGTTTAATGCAAATGCTTGTGTAAGCAGACTGAAAACAATGATCCAGCCAAGGAAATGATGAAAAAGTCACAAAGGTCAAGAATACAAAGTGGAATCCACTTTGTATTCTTATAATTTGGTAGCTAACCTGAAAACCTCCTGAAACAGTACTATTAGATTCAGCACAGTATGCTATCCTGCAACTGGTGTGCAAAATAACCATTTTAAAGCTGTATCCTTAAAATAAATACCGAGTTTCTCCATGATATTCATCTTACTCGGAAAACATTTCTTATTGCATGCGGGAAAAAATAAACCAGAACTTTGCTGTGGAGTCCAAATGGGGTCCAGCCACTTTCAAGCTTTCACTAAGCAAACTGGTGATAGTGGTACTGTACATGATGTAACATTTGTAATAGGTAGAAATAAACTACAGTAATTACTGAATGGCTAATATTTATTTCATTAATGTACATTTTAAGAAAATAATATTTAACTAAATAGGTGTCCTTTATTGTTTCTTAAATTGTGATACCTAAGTATCACAATTTGACTTCTTTCCTTGGAAAGAAGTCAATGGACACCATAGTGTGAAAAACAAACAGCTATGGCACCCACCTTAATAAGATGTAGGACCTCTTTTCACTGCAATGACAGCAGCAGCAATCCTATGAGGCGTAATTTCCACAAGTAAGTCTACGATAAAGTCCTGGACTTTTGTGGGATGGATGTTCAACAGGGTTGAGATCAGGGCTTTCTAGAGGTCAGTCAAGTGTAGTGATATTCATGTCCACAAACCACACAGTTACAGCAGCTTTATGACAAGTTGCATCATCTTGCTTAAAGAGACAATGGTCAGTTCTGTAGAAATGCCACTAAGTAGAAAGCATTGTCCAGATACCTCTCAGTTCAGTGTTTGTGGTACTACAAACCGAGGTCTGAGACCAAACAAGGAAAAACAGGACCATACCATCACATCACCACCACTGAATTTCATATTTGGAGTTATGCACTATGGTAAGAGACGTTCATTGGGTATCTGCCACACTTGTACCCATCCATCTGCTCAGTAGAGGGTAGTGTGATTCGTTGCTCCATAATACAGCTTTCCAAGCTTTCACATCCCATTGTATATGCTCTTTGCCACTGAAAACAACGCTGCATCTTGTGGTCCTACCATGGCAACCAATGTTGTGAGCCTCAGTTCTGAATGTGTTGTGTTGATGCCTGGAAGTCTGCATTCAGCATGTTGGCCCACGAATGGTGGTTTTTACATATTATCTTTTGTAGCACTTATGGCCAAGTTCAGTGAGTATGGTGGGTCATCCACTGCAGGTAGCACTTAACTTCCTGCGCTTCCATCTCAGTATGGTATCACTGATTGTTGACCTGGGATGGCCCAATTTGCTGAACAGATAGGCCTACAATATGGCATCCTATCACAATGCCTCTTTCAAACTCTGTCAGTTCTCTTCTCACAGTTTCATCCAGACACAGTTGCACCATACTCCTCCAATTTACACTATACTGGCTACAAACATGACTCGTTACATGGCATGATGCACCTTGCCCATAGGGGTGTCCGTTGACTTCTTTCCGAGCAGTATATTACATACGAGAAATTATTTGACTTTCAAATGATCAAACCTTCAATTAAGCAACCTTTTAATGGGTTAATGTGTAAATTGATATCTGTACAGCACCATGTAATTGTACCTTCAGTTATCCAACCAGTGAATTGTCCCATTATGGTTGGATAATTTAGAGATTACTATATCCAGAAGTGTCTGTTTATTTATTTTTTTGATTTTTAGCAATCAATTTTTTAATCTGATAGTACTTAAAGAATTAATTCTCTCTCTCTTTTTTTTTTTTTTTTTTGCTTTTCAGATTTTGAACTATAGATATGATACTTCATGTTATCAACCCTTTTTTATTCTTGCAGGCGTAGACTTCTGTGGCTAATTGGTTCAAAAGATATATTTCGGTGATTACACATTTTTTTTATTATTCAGTTATATAAAACACTGAAATAATAGTTCCCGACAAGTTTTGTAAATCGTGGGATTTACATCTTCAGGGGGTAAATAGTATAACTTAAAGTTTAAACAAGAGAATTAATAAATACAAATCATAACCATCTGGCTATTCATAAAATTCAAATAACAGAATGCAGATATATAACGTTATTGACGTTGAACAATACTGGACGATGTCACGTGTTCTTGTTCTTGTTCATACAGTCCGAGCTCAGATTGAGGTAGATTTTTTATTAGAGCTGACCACACTTGATGGAGAATTAAACCTTGATTTTTATTGCATTGGGTTGGGTTTTTTAGCATATTAGCAGCTTCTTTAAATTTTCCTATATAACTGTTGTTTTCTATGTATGACATTAAACGTGTGGACAGACTTATGTGTTCGTCGAACATGTTGTTTATTATTTTAACGGTATAATAGAACACAGAAACTAAGTAAATAATTGATTTATTAACTTGATGCTGATATTTCGCTGGTATTATAACCAGCATCTTCAGAGCACAAAAACACTGTTTGTCACAATACGCGAGACTAAAACAACATGGTGTACATTAACAAAATTGTAGCAGCAACACAAAGACTAGAGTCCTGATTTTGGCGCCCTCTATCTGAAAAAAAAAAAAAAAAAAAAACGCTATCATATATTGCTAGAGTCCTAGAAAAGTGCTAGTTTTTCCTTAATATGACTGTCTCCCAGATCTTCGGCAAGTTAATACAGCCATATTTGTTGAGATTTGGAGTGTGTTTTAGGGCTTCTGTCGCCTCTAAGAACAATCTCTCTGATTTATATGGGTTTCTGTGTAGTACTTTTGTGTTTTTCCAGTTGATCCTGTGTGCAGGGGTATCCAGAGCATGGTCTGCTAGGCCCGACTTCCCATAATGATATTTCCGGACGTATCGTTTATGTTCGCTGATGCGGATATTCACAGTTCTTCCTGTTTGACCGTAGTAGGCTTGATTGCATGAGCAGGGTACTTGGTAGACTCCTGGATGTGATAAAGGAAGAATGCTGTCCTTGGGTGAGCGGATGAGGGTGGCTAATTTGCTACATGGTCTGAATGTAGTGCGTAGTTTATGTTTAATGAGAATTCTTGAGATCTTTTCGGATGTGCCTTTAATGTAAGGGATGGTGACTGTTTTGTTGTAGTTCTCTGTGGTGGATGGTGGGAGGGGTTTCTTAGGAGTGTTTAGTATTTTGTTTTTTGCCAGAGTACATCGTGTCCAGTGGAAGTGGTATGGAAAGCAAGACCCATTTTTTGTTCTCTTTTGTATTGTACGTCTTTTTGGTGTTCAGCCATGCGTATTTCTCCAGATCTTCCTGTCTGTCCTACGTAGCAAATCCCGCAAGAGCAATGGATTTTGTAGCCTCCTGGTTTTTTAAGAGGATGATGAGGTGGTTTTGGTGGATGTAGGAATCTTGAGAATTTTTCCAAAGGAACGAAGGCTACTTTTATGTTGTGTTTGTTCATTAATTTGGCTAGCTTATCTGTAACATTTTTGATATCTCCAGCACACAAGAAAGATGTAATGAAGAACTAAAATACTTAACACAAATCCTCCAACAGAATGGATATGAAACAAAAACCATCAAAAGAATCCTTAAATTGCCTCCAGCAATAACACAATAAAACAGGATTACAAAAACGCAATGTTGCAGATAAGCTAGCCAAATTAATGAACAAAAACAACATAAAAGTAGCCTTCCTTCCTTTGGAAAAATTCTCAAGATTCCTACATCCACCAAAACCACCTCATCATCCTCTTAAAAAACCAGGAGGCTACAAAATCCATTGCTCTTGCGGGATTTGCTACGTAGGATAGACAGGAAGATCTGGAGAAATACGCATGGCTGAACACCAAAAAGACGTACAATACAAAAGAGAACAAAAAACGGGTCTTGCTTTCCATACCACTTCCACTGGACACGATGTACTCTGGCAAAAAATGACAATGTCATACATAGAAAACAACAGTTATATAAGAAAATTTAAAGAAGCTGCTAATATGCTAAAAAAAAACCAACCCAATGCAATAAAAATCAAGGTTTAATTCTCCATCAAGTGTGGTCAGCTCTAATAAAAAATCTACCTCAATCTGAGCTCGGACTGTATGAACGAGAACACGTGACATCGTCCAGTATGGTTCAACGTCAATAACGTTATATATCTGCATTCTGTTATTTGAATTTTATGAATAGCCAGATGGTTATGATTTGTATTTATTAATTCTCTTGTTTAAACTTTAAGTTATACTATTTACCCCCTGAAGATGTAAATCCTACGATTTACCAAACTTGTCGGGAACTATTATTTCAGTGTTTTATATAACTGAATAATAAAAAAATGTGGTGTAATCACCGAAATATATCTTTTGATACTTTTATTCTGGTTTTTTTTTTTTTTTTCAGATTATACTTACTGCAAGAAAACAGAATATGAAAAAAATATATATATGTATATACCGATGAGTCTCTGACTCCATTGGAGATTAGATGTTAATAATAATTACTAAAAGCTACCTAGCAATATCAGATTAATGAAGTAATGCAACATCAGAATTTTAAAAACTTTAAATGTATTTATTATTAAAATGTTGTTGTTTTCCCCTTCAGGCTCACATATATAGAGAGATTGCCCAAAATGTGGTGAGCAGACTACCTCAGTGGAAAGATCCATTTTCTGTGACAGGGATGCCAGCATAACCATTCTCTATAATTAAATTATGAAACTGTATTAGTCATATTTGTAATATGGTTGTTAAAGGAAAAAAAAAGAGACATTTAATGAAGTAGTTTTTCATTGTACTGTGTTTGTTCTCATGAAGTTTTATCAGAATTACAGAAGGGAACTGCAATGATTGAATAATTTTTGTAAACTTAAGACAATCTCAAGGAACTATACAGGCTTTTACAAATATCCATGCCCACAAGTGGAATTCAAACCCACAACCCATTGGTTTGGGAAAATGGGTATGCTAACCAAGATGTAGAGCTTGCAATATGAACTGTTGTGGTTCGTAAGAACATTTGCATTGCAAAATATATGCAGCTAATTAAATCAACTGTACATAACTTGGTTTGCCAGATTTTACAATTAGCATTATCAAGAGTAGTAAAGATAATTTTGTCACCTAGCATGAGACTGCTACCTCTTGGAGATCTAAAGTGGCTCAAGAAAAGTCATAGTGTAGAATTTATGGAGACACAAACACACGTTGGAGTAATTACTTTACTTATAATTAAGAAAATAATCCTTGATGTTTTGACCTCTATATCAAGTTCATCATCAGGAAAACATACATATGTACAGAACAAAGCGACATTACACTACACAAAAGTAAAATAAATTTGAATGCTTTGTTGATCATTTGATTGATCTCTGGCGGAAAAAAATTATACAAAAATATAAAAGAAATTTTTATACATACCAGTATACTAATATACAAATAATAATAATGATAAACCTAAATAAATAAAAAAAGTTTTATAGAACTACATTAAACACATCTCTAAAGTCTTATATTATGATTTTCTTGTATTGGGGATGCTATTTAGATTGCAGATGGGTCCTTCAGATTCTCGGAATTATTAATCCATTTTTATTAAGTCGGATGATGTTTCAACATCTCAAAGGCATCTCTAAATTTTATTTCAAACCAGGATTTGGTGTCTTTCCAGTTGATTCTGTGACATGCTTGAAGTGCGTGGTCTGACAGGCCTGTTTTATCATAGTGGAGGAATTTAATTTAATATGGCATTTATGCCATCTTTTCTTGTGATAGTACACCCTGTTTCTTCTCTGTACGGTTGGTTGCAGGTGCACTGAATTTTGTAAACCTAGGTAGGGAAGGAGATCTTCAAACCTCTTGCAAAATTAAGAAGTATACTCAACTCATCCAAAGATCCCTTGCCTGCCCAGGGTTTACAAAATTCAGTGCACCTGCAATCTGCCCTACATAGCAGAAACAGGGTGCACCATCACAAGAAAAGATTAACATAAATGCCACTTTAAATTCCTTCACTATGGTAAAACAGGCCTATCAGACTCACTTCAAACATGTGACAGAATCAACTGGAAAGGCACCAAATCCCTACCCCAAAACCTGGTTTGAAAGAAAGTTCAAAGAAACATTTGCGATGAATCTTAACAAATCTCAGGTGGTATGGTCACTTAAACAGAATGGAAGGAAAGATTAGCAAAACAAGCGTTCTCTGCCAGGTTGGTAGGAACAGCCAGAGGAAGACCAAGAAATAGGTGGATTGATACAGTACAAAGTGCCTTAGATGATAGAAATATAAGATCTGATAATATTGGAGTCTTGACAAGCAACAAACTGATTTGAAGAAAAATTGTAGATAGGAAGTTATTAATGATGTAAATTTTTCATGTAGTACTATCATATCCTGTACACTGCTTGAGGGTACAAATCAGGAATTTGATGATGATGATAATAATTCCAAGACTCTGGAGGACCCATCTGCAATTTATATAGCATCCAGAACATGATGGCAGCATTCCCAACACAAGAAAAACATAATATAAGAGGACTTTAGAGATGTGTTTAATGTAGTTCGACTATAAAACTTTAATTTATTGTTATTATTTGACACCTCCAGGGAGTCTAAAGACTCATCGAGGGAGGGCACTCAATCCACCAATGCCGTCTACCACAAGCCACCACCACTAGTTTTTCCACAGACAACCACAAACATCCTGCAGCCTTTTGGCTGGAGAGTGGATACGCTAACCACTCGGCCAGCCAGGCATTTATATTTTTTTCCCAACAGAGGTTAGGGTAACTGATCAATAAAGCATTTATATTTATCTTACTTTTGTGTAGTGTAATGTAGCTTGTGTTCTATATGTATGTTTCCCTGATGATGACCTAGATATAGAGGTCGAAACATCAATTATTCTAACGTGTGTTTGTGTCCATAAATTCTTCACTATGAATGCTGGCCACCATGTAACCTTAAAAGAAAGAAAGTTTCCTGTTTGGTTTTAAGAACTGGGAAACCAGATCATCTAATTCTTAGCCCATCCCATGATGTATCGTACAATATGTTTACAGCCTTTCATGGGTGGAAATCATCTAAAAAGCAAAATATATTTGAGAAGCTAGCTTTGTCCTTTTCTAGGAACAAATACCAATTTGATTATCTTGCATTGAGAAAAAAAAAGCATTTAAGTTAGCTTTTTTTAGTGAACTAAACTCAATAAACTTACCATGAAATCAATAAAATACTTTCCAGTAAAATGCTTTAATGATCAATTATCTAAAAATATAACCATTTGTATGCAGAATAGCATAAAAAAAGACATGCTCCATATCAAAAGGTAAAGATTTTACGCAACTTTGAAAAACAAAATGCTTTTCTCAAAATGATGCTATAGACCACATATGGGCAACCCCTGGCCCTCTACTTTTGATCCAGCCCTAATCTATTTCAGCGAAGTTCATCTGATTCATGGTGGGAGAAAACATGGTGTGTTCTACTAACTCACATTAAGCTGACATCATATGACTTGCACAAAACACACTATGTTTTCTCCAACCAAGGTCTCTTTCTCACTTTGATTAGCGGCGTGAGTGAACGTGTTACAACGTATCAGTTCGGTACTTGCATTGGTGTTGTGCTTTGTTTGGTGCCTGCATTGATGTTATGTTCTGTTCGGTGCCTGCGTTGATGTTGTGTTCTATTTGGTGCCTGCGGTTTAGAAGACAGAATTGGTTCGTGAACTGTATGGACATGTCAAAGCTTTTTGTAATAAACTAAGATTGTTGGAAAGTCAAATAATAGCTAAAAATTGTTATAATTTTCCTACTCTAGCAACTCATAAAAATATCCCTTATAATTGTTATGGACATGAACTGAAGGCACTAATAGTAGAGCAATTTGATACAAGGTTTGCCGACTTCAAAAACAAAGGCTCCACATTCGCTATACAGTATTTGCTCGTCCGATGGATGCTGATGTAAATAATGTGCCAGAAAACTTACAGATGGAACTTATTGAGCTTCAGGCGGATTTAGTGCTAAAATCACAATTTAACAATTTGCTTTGACAGATTTTTATAAATTTTATTTGGTAGAAGAAAAATATACAAATTTATGCGCCTTTTCAAGAAAAATCATTTATCTTTTCGGCAGCACACATATATGTGTGAACACTTTTTTCGAGGATGAAATACAATAAATCAAATATTCGGACAAGAATAACGGACGAAAACCTCGAAAATTCTATGCGATTATCCTTAAGTAATATTAACGTCAATATTGATAGTCTCTTAGTTGAAGTACAAAGCCAATTTTCCCATTAAATTGTTATGTCGTTGATTATATATTATAAAATTTATGTAGAGCTTTATACCAAAGCATTATATTATAAATAAATGAAATATGAAGTAGCAACTTGTTTTAATTCATTTAATATTAATTTATTTTATTTAATAATTTGGTCTGGCCCTTGACTCAGAGACAGAATGATAATTTGGTCCCCGAACTAGGAAAGGTTGCCCATGCCTGCTATAGATGTTAGACTGAAATCAGCATCCATTCTTTTAGAGAATCAAGCTCACTCTATCAAATATGTTTTTCCTTTGGAGAGCATAGGTTTTATTTTCAAAAATTTTGGAATAACTATGTTTTCTCTGCATTTTTTTAGATGAAATAGTGAACATACTTATCTTACATGAAGTTTTAATCATACTGCAACATATCACTAGGTGTCCATAGGAAACCAATTCACACTAGGAGATATTTTTACCAGCTCAACAGATTCTGACAGATACCATTACAAAGAAGAAAGAATTTAACGGTTGCTTCCCCCCCCCCCAAAAAAAAAGATCTTTTAAAAAAAATTATTTATCAAAAAAACCTGTATGTATTGCCAAAAATGTCAGATGTAAACTTTCTATCTTCTCCCCATACATTGACAGGCCTCTAGACTTATGGCTTATATATTAAAAATGTACAGCAATCCCTTGATTAGTGTGCCTAATGCATTCTTTAAAACAGGCGCACTAATCGAATACAATAACCTATGGGAAAATGTATAATTTCTTCCTCAAATTTCTTTTTTGAACCTTAATTTTTTTTATAAAAGAATTAAGGTATGTCTAGGCCTAGTTAAAGGAAAACCATAAAGCTGAAAGACAATAAAACATATTCAGAATATAAATTTAATTATTCTGCTTCTTAACAAAGAATTGAGCTAACGTAGTTTGGCGGGCATTTTGTTTCTTTTTTTCATACAACTGACGGTATGGCCTTATTGTCTCTTCTACAAATTTTACTGCTTCTCTCTTCATCAAGGTCAGCCTCTAAGCATTGCTGCTTAAAAACTTCTATTGTATGAAAAATATTTTCAAATTGTTTCTGTGAAATTTCTTTTGGCTGACTATCAGTGGTTAAATTTTCTTCATATTCTTAGGGATATTCCCACTGTGCATCTATATTTAGCAGGTTGGAATCACTCAATTCTTCAGAATTGAGTGATTCCAAATAAGATTTAATTAACTCTTGGGCATTATCATTGAGGGGGAGAAAGAAACAAAGGACGTACGAATTGGTCGCCAACACGTGAAATCATGTGCTTTATAGATAAAATTTCCCAACTGTTATACAAGCAAAATAGTTACCACTTTAAAAACTACAATGATCATAAAAGAGAAGTTAATTTTCCGACGTGTAATAATAAACAACTCATCCCAGAAGATGGATTGATTACCCTATTATCGGAATGGATTCTCCTTTTTGTGACATGCGCAGAAGCGTCAAAGGGTCTCGAATCTGTGGGCGGACTATAGCAGACAACATAAATTTTGGCGGTAAAAATTTGGAACATAGTGTACATGGAAGTAGTGTAATATACCATTAAAAATAAATTTGTAAAATGTTTTAAATCAGTAACTAAATTATTTCATTCTGGTGAGTGATTTTTTAAAAGTTAGACATAAAAATGTATAGATAGAAAATTCTTAAAATCTGTAACATTTATTTTTAAGATGTATATAGGTGCACTAATTGAATTTGGGTATCGAAAAAAAAATGACGCACTAATCGAGGGATTACTGTAAATGTTAAAAACCTCCTTTAAACTAGTGTAGATATTTCAAAGTTTTTTAATGATCCCTAAAAGGCAATGTTTCTTTCCATAAATTTCCCTAGTGACTATAAGATCTTCTCTTGCAGTAAAAATAGATCAGACAAGAAGTTTTGAAATCTGGGAGAATGAACTCTTCAGTGGCATTGCCCACAAGCACAAGGATAAATCAGGTCTTATCTTCTAAATCTTTACAGAATGACATGGCATGTAATTAGCTTCGCCACCTTATCTAAATAATAACCTCATCATAAATTTCTGAAAAATCTAATGATATTATACATTTACTTGCTACTTTTGATAGGAATCAGGTCTCCTCATCATGTGTGACACTTGTAAGTCACTGATGTAGCACATCACACCTTGTTAGCAGTCTCTGGAATACTATGTGAAATAAGCTGCAAAAACAGTAAATATGCTAAACATCTCACATCATCGTTTAACTGTCTGTGAGCTTTTAGAGATTTTATCATGTTTTCTCTAGTTTAAACCACCTGAAGGTGATTTTTGTCACATCATTCCCACACACAAGAGGTCTCAAAGCCTGTAACATGACAGTACCATGTGTAGGCAAGTAATTTTTTGAGGAGATGGGAAATTGTTGACCAGTGGCTGTCTTTCTTTCTTTGTACATGAGTAATGGCGATGGCCAGTTCATTTTAGTAGCATCCATGGAAATACCTAAAGAAAAGACATAATGCAGAAAGAAAGCAATTGAAAGGAATCAATGAGAAAGAGAGACATCTATTAAGCAAATAGTTCTCTTGCCATTTGAGCATTCCAAGGAAGGTTTTTCATGTACTACCCCAAATATGAGACCAGTATTATAAGGTGTTAGGAGTTGAGCAGAAGATAAGTCTTATTTACAACAACAACAAAAAAAAAAAGAGTACCCAACTTTGGAGGGCTGAAGAAACTATGGGCATGAATGGATATGCTACATGTGAAATTCACCAAGAAGAGAAAATTGATCTTGGGTTTATTGAAAGACTCTCAATTCTGATCTTATCTGAAGGAACGTGAAGCATAGCATTATACCCAACTGAAAAGAATGTGTGCTTTGTATTATGGGATACTAAGGAACTTAACGTGAAGTCATTAGCTTTTATGTCCAAGTAGCCTAGTTATTAAAATACTTAACGTGCAAACTTTGTGTGTGCTTACATTTGGATAAAGTGTAGGCACACACACAAACTTATGGAACTTAGTTCCATAAGTTTGTGTGTGTGTGCCTACACTTTATAATCCTGACTTTGGGCCTGACTAACATTTAGAGGTGATAGAAAGAAAACAACTGTGTCACTTTTCAACATAGTCTCCCTTTACTTCTTTTCACATCTTTTAATTAACATTTGTATACCCTTGAAAAAATGGTCTGTACTTTTGTCTGCAAAATGGCCTAAAACTGTATCTTTCACCTCATTGTCATCTGCATATTTTCTTCCTCAAAGGTCTTTCTTCAGTTTCGAGAAGACAGGTAATAGGCACTGGGTGCTAGGTATGAACTGTAGGGCAGATGTTCAATCTCCTGGAAGCCACAGTCCTTCACTGCAGCCTTCGCAACAATAGCCTTATAGACTGGAGCATTGTCATGAAGCAGACAAACACCATGACTCTGCATTCCTCGTCTCTTCTCCTTGCTGGCATTGTGCAGGAGTGAAGCATAATATTCTGCATTCACGGTGGTATTCCTTACCTCGAAGTCAATCAAGAGAATTCTCCTGAAATCCCAAAAGATTGTTACCATGATCTTGGTGGACTGATTGACCTTGGCTTTTCTCCGTGGTACCTTGCCTGGTTTGCACCACTCCATGGATTCCCTTTTGGAAAGAGGATAATAATGAAGGACAATGGTTTCAATCCTTGTGACAATGGATTCCAGCACTTTGCTCTGATTCCTTTGGCAAAGCTCTAAAAACTTGCAGGAACAGGTCACATGATGATCCTTCTGAATTGAAAAGAGAAGTCGGGGCACCCACTATGCACTGACCTTCGTCATGTGAAACTTCTCGTGAATGATGCAAAAGATGGTTGTTATAGAAAGCCCCAACCTTGCTGAGATATTTTTGAGCTTCAGCCATCTGTCATTGAGCAGTTCCTTCTCAACAAGAGACATTTTCCTTAGTCATCACTTCCACAGGCTGACCATCACAAGGATCATCTTCAATGCTCTCTCTTCCTAGACGAAACTGTTTAGCCCATTCCTTCACAGTGGAATATGAAGAAGCTTGCCTGCTTACAGCCAATCTCTCCTCATCATCCACTGCTCTCAAACTCTCTGTGATGTCACATTCATAAGAATGAATGAAAGGCCTGTATGAACTGTCATTAAATATCTCAACTATATCCTCTGCAGCAGTTGCCCTTATACTATTTTCTCCAATCAGTCATCCTAACATAATCATTCATTTTTGGCTTTATTAGCTGCTGCTCAAACATTTGCTACTGTTACCAACCGAGTCACCCTCCTTGCCTGTTCTTTGTAATCCTCATGGAATTGATTATTCCATGAACTACCTATTATAATAGGTAATTCTTGAATATCACCCAAGCAGCACTGATCTCCTTTCTACCCAACTCTTCATTCCTTGCTACACCTGCAAGCTGTCTCCTGAGCTTCTCATTATCACCAGCCTGGTAGTTCCACATATACCCTTTCCTCACACAGCTGGCAACCAACTAGGTAATCACTTCATGGTCACTCTCACCAACTAGAGGATGATTTGACATCTCATTTATAATCACATTCTCTGTTGAGATTATCAAATCCAAGACCCTCAATTTCTTTATTTCCAGTTGCAATCTCATCATCCCAGTCTATATTGCCATAATTAAAATCACCCATAATGATCACCCTTTTCTTATTTGCTTGGCTGATTTGATTATACATTTCATGGTCACTACTAGCCACATTACTAGTTCTATAACAACATTAAGTATTTCATTCTATTCACCATACTGCCTCAAAACTGCTGCCACTATTTCCTTCTTACGTCTCTACCTTGTATGGACATAATTCTTTTTCTATTATCAATAGCACTCCACCTTCCTTTTTTTTTTATCTTTTCTATCTTCACGAAACACATCATATCCTTCTATCTCTATTCCTGTCAGGATGTCATCCTCATCCAACCATGTCTCACTTATGCCAACAATTTTTGAGTTCAAAAAATTGAACAAAAATTGTTCAATTTTTTGAACTCAATCAATGAAACCATTTAATTTGCCTTGTTTCTTATACTTTAGCATTTTTATACAAACATAACAGCTCATTCCTGGTTCTATAACAAGTTTCACTGATACCACTTATTAGATGTGACTTCTCCATACTTTCCTCAAGCCATTCTTTTTCTCCTTATTCATTTCATCTCAGAACCTTCAAAAACAACTTTTTCCCTTTATCCAGTCATCCCCTTCCCTTTTTGTCTACGCAAGCATTAACATCATCTTGGAGCATCAACTTTTCTCATGCTGTGTTTCCCTGTCCACCTTGAATCGCCCCATTTCCCTGTTTGTCTTGCACACTTGTTCTCTATACTCAACTCAAGATACCCACTTCTTTATTCATAAGCACCACTTCAATCTCTCCTTCCTTACTCTCCTGCTATTTCACATCACTTCTCATTTGATCAGATTCTCTACCTTCCAGCAGCAGTCACTCCAAATGACTCACAGAACCATTCAAATGCAGTCTTTCACTCTTATACAGTTCAATTCATCCTTCAAATGCATTCTACACATTAACAAACTGCACTCATTTCCGCTAACATCATTAACAATCTTTGTTTTCTGCCTGCTTTCATCACTGTCATACCTGGGAAACACGGTGACTATCTTTCTTATCACACTATTATCTTTTATCCTTCTCAGCAGCTTCCTGATATCTACTTTTACGTTTTCCTTGTTTTCAGTCAAGTCAAATCGTTTGTTCTTATTACCACTACCAACTCTTTTGCCCACCTACTCCTCATATCCAACAATTCAATTACTATTCGATGTTGAAAATTTATTTATCACTAGGTTAGACTATAATAGATTTAGTTTAATCCTTTATCCCAGTGAGAGCAAACAAAGTTTGCGCCTGAAAATATCTTCAGGACTAAATATAGTGTTGTACTATCTTATCCAGTAAGTAGTGCAACACCAAGCAACTCGTGGCAAAGGTGGAGCAAGCTACCAGGCACTTCTAACCTAGTCTGGGTAGATGGCCAATTCCTTTAATGCATAACAGTATACATATCCACATAGGAAATGTGTTTTGCATTATGGGAGATACTGGGTTAGAAGTGCCTGGTAGCTTGCTCCACCTTTGCCACGAGTTGCCTTGGTGTTGCACTACTTACTGGATAAGATAGTACAACACTATATTTAGTCCTGAAGATATTTTCAGGTGCAAACTTTGTTTGCTCTCACTGGGATAAAGGATTAAACTAAATCTATTATAGTCTAACCTAGTGATAAATAAATTTTCAACATCTTTCTCTAAATCCAAAGTAATTTTTAAAAAAGGTGATAAACCTTTTGGCAACTCCCATAGGCACAGATGACTTGCTACTGCTTCTGCCTGGTATCTCCAGCTCTGGGCCTGGCTCCCACTGAAGAGACCTCAATAAAGGTCGAAACTAGTCTGGGTAGATGGCCAATCCCTTTAATGCATAACAGTATACATATCCACATAGGAAATGTGTTTTGCATTATGGGAGATACTGGGTTAGAAGTGCCTGGTAGCTTGCTCCACCTTTGCCACGAGTTGCCTTGGTGTTGCACTACTTACTGGATAAGATAGTACAACACTATATTTAGTCCTGAAGATATTTTCAGGCGCAAACTTTGTTTGCTCTCACTGGGATAAAGGATTAAACTAAATCTATTATTACAATTACTATTCATTTTACCTCCAGGAAAACAAACCTTTTGCATCATCTTGTTTACCACACCTCCAATAATCGAATCCCATACAAAGCCACTAATGGATCTTTCATTACCCAAGTACATATCTACAATTCTCTTCTTTTTCATTTTACACAATTACACTACAATTCTCTTCATTTCACTCTGCATCCGTTTCATCTCTTGCCTCATCTTCACCAACTCAGCTTTCAAATTTTGCATCATTTTTGTCATCATCATCATCATTATCATCAAATTCCTGCCATGTACCCTCAAGGGGTGTACAGGATATGACAGTACTACATGAAAAAATTACATCATTACTAACTTCCTATCTACAATTTTCCTCCAATAATTCATTTTTTTGCTCTCATTCATTCTCTCAATTTTAATGCCAGTCATACATGCTTGTTCGCCGTCAACACCACTTGCTGCCTTACCGTTAATTGCACTGTTTTTTAACTTCCACTACATTCATATATTACCTTCATCATTCTTACTGCCATCGATGGTTAAGCTCAGCAGATTACTCATTGACTCATTCCCTTTTTCAAAATTTTTTTTTACTAATTTCTTGCAGCTCTTTTACACTATCTCTTTTTGCTATCAGACAAGTACTCATCCTTCTCATGGCATTCTCACTACTAACACCTGCAGTCAGGGCCGCCAAGAGAAATTTTCGGGCCCGTGACAAGTCTGTGGTCTGGGCCCCACTTAAAAAAGTGCATCACTTTTGTTTAGTAAAAAAAGTCATAAAACATTAAACATTTATTTAAAAAAGTGTACAATAAATTCAAAATTCAATTAACATTAAATAAAAAGAGAATTTTAAAATTTTTATTGTCTCATCTGCCTATCCACTTCCTCACTTTATGGTTAGCGAAATTTTTAATCACCTTGTCACACTTTACAAACAATCACAAAACTTTCGTCTATCAAAATACTAACAAGAACAAAGCGTTCTAGCAGAGAACATTACTGTGAATGCAATTACTAGCTAGCGCTAGTGCAGCCGACTGCAACAACCTTGCACAAATGCCTACTGACGTCATCACCCGCTATAACTACAGTGATCTGCGCTGGGAGAATCAGTGTCTTCCGGACACGTACGACGAGCCAAAGAGCGTAGCAGTCTGTCTAAAACAAAACACAGTATCATTCTCGATATACCATTATCCTTTATCATTGTTGTATTATTATGAGAATTAAAACCATGCATTATAAACACAGTTATGTGACACGTCGGGCCCCGACGGTCAGGCATTTTTCGATGCCTGGCCCGTGACAAAAGTCTCAGATGTCACCCTCTCTTGGCAGCTCTGCCTGCAGTTACTGCCCATCAAGTCCTCATTCAGATTGCTTTGCGCCCCCACCTCCTTCCAGCCTTAAATATCCATAAATGATAGGTATTATTTCTGGGAAAATTCCCATGTTACTCCTCTAAGTAAATATTATTTTTATGGCTATTTTCATCTATTTTTGTTTTTTACTCAAACTTTAGGGCATTACTGATGTTCTATATGGACAGATATATATTTATTTATTCATATGGAGTTTCCTCTCTTTTCTCTCCCATCCCTATTGGGCGAGTTGAGCTCCCTCATGGGGGGTTAAGTATTTATGGCCGTAGATCCATGTGTTCACGGGGCCGGTTTGCCTGCTTGCAGGATGAAAAACCCCAGATAAACTGGGGGGGAAAACCTCACTGTCCACGCCCAAGACCGGCAAACTTGGCTATGGCTGAGGAAGATCCTTAAGCTCCTCACGTCGGCAACAGAATTGAACCCAGAACACTCCTTCCCCAGGCATATGGTTGCGAAGCGCATAGCCACTAGGCTAACCGCGTGGACGACAGATATATATGAAGAATATATAAGAAGAAAAAAAACGGACATACCTTTGTAGGATGTTGCTGACTGTCTTCTTTTTCAGTGGCATCCTGGCATATGGCGATATACATTCATTGTTGAAGGAAGGAAGTATGACCAAATGGAAGAGGGGGGGGTCAGAAAAGTGGGATTTGAGAGATGTGGGAGAATTATTGGTGAGGCAAGAGGTATGTGCATTTTTTTGAAAAACTCAGGTTTTTTATATATTTTGTAAATTATTAAGGGTGAGCAGAGAATACTTTGGGATGGGAATGAACATAGAAATTTTTGGGGAAGGAGAAGGATATTATGGGTAAGATCAGGGGTGGAAGAATGGGGTGTGAGCCATTTCGACAGTGCATCGTCTTCGGAGCTCGTGGGGGAAGTGGAGGCTATCTCATGCCAGCTTGATGTTTCTGATACACCAAAGACAGAAACACCAAGCCGGCATGATATTTAATACACAGAGAAAAATTATGGAATATAATGAAAAAACAAGGATATCCATTACATTTGGCACAAGCTATACAAAGTTTATATAAAGATACAAAAACACAATTACAGTTAGGTAATAAATTAACAGAAAGATTAAAATAAATCAGGGTGTCAGACAGAGATGTAGCTTATCTCCAACTATGGAAAACAACAATAAAACAAGGTATCCACAGTTAACCAGAAGAACTGTTATCAATACAATGCTGTATGCAGATGATCAGATTATATTACAAGACAATGAAGATGACCATCAAAAATCAGTTTACAAATTAAACAAAATAAGCCAACAATACAATTTAAAAATTTCACAAAAGAAAATAAAAGTCATGGCATTTAAAGGTTGGGATAATGTTTGATCAAAAATAGTTATAGAAAATAAAATAATAAAACAGATGACACAGTTTAATTATTTAGGCTGCATAATAATATATCTAAAAGATAAAGATATAGGTGAAAAAATAAAGAAATTTCAGAAAATCAGTGGAACAATTAAAAGGACATGAATAAAAAAAAAAAAAGATGAGAAACTGAGCTAAAATTTTATAAAGTAATGGCCACTCCCACTCTGTTATATGGTTCAAAAACATGGACAGTTAAAACGAAAGATGAAAGTAAAATACAAGCTGCAGAGATGAGATTTTTTAAGAACAATTAAAGGATGCACAAAATTGGACCATATAAGAAATGAAGACATCAGAAAAGAAGTAGATATTTATAACATAAATGAAAAGATCAAGGAATATTGAGAGAAATGGAAAGATATCAGCTACCAAAAGAAGTGGATAGATATAGTCAAGAGAGAGAGAGAGAAGACTAGTGATAAGATGGAAATACCAGTGAAGCCAGAATTGGCATATGCCTAATCCTTGAAGAGACGTTTATGTTCCAGATAAGATTTCTTCTTCTTCTTATCTGGAATACTTAGTAGAAAAATCAGCTTTATTCCCCTTTTTATAGAAGGGAATTATGAGAGCTCTACTCCAATCATCAAGAATTTGACCTGAATTATGCATTGTAGCCATTGCTAAACTTATACCTCCATATTTAAGCTTTTCTGGTTGAATATCTACTTCAGCACCGTTTCTCATTTCAGAATTTTGATAACTTTTTCTATCTCAAGTATTAATATTGTTTGACCACAGATGAGAGAATCCTCGACGCTTCTGTGATTGTCAGAGAAGGCAAATCCATTCTGATAATAGGGTAATCAATCTGCCTTATGGGATGAGTTTGTTAATTTTACACATCAGAAAATTAGCTTTTCTTTTATGAATATTCTAGTTAAGTGGTAAAATATTTTGCTTGTATTGTGAACAGACAAGAAAGCGTGTTGGTGAGAAATTCGTACATCCTTTATTCCTTTCAACATGAATTGACTCTTCTTGGCACTCTGCCAAATACGGTTCTCTCAACTGTGGGCAGGCAGCATGATCCCTTTTTTGCATTGAATTGAATATTTTTTACTATTGTTTGTCATTTCTTGTTTCATTTAACAGTCTATTCTTATCTCCAGTTTTCATGTCACTTTTATCAATCTTTGATTCCTTTTACAGTAGTACTCTTGCTTCATTTCTAAGCTTTTTCAATAGCCTCTAAAACATTTTGCCACCTTCCTAATATTCCTATTTTTACACTTAGCTTAGCTCTCTTACATTTTTCTCTGTATTCTTTATGGCATCTTCTCCTTTCCTAGGATTGCTTCTTAACTTCTTGTGTCCACTATGGTGTTCTTACTTTTCTATCCATGCAGACAACTTTACCACATGACCCCTGATGAATCAGTCAATGCTTTCTTCAGAGTTTGTTTTCAGACAGTTTCATTTTTTTCCTGAATAATATTTGTGATAATAATCTCTAAAACGTTTATTGAAAAATTCTAGTTTTCACCTTTTTTATGTTCTTTTTAATTTTTGGATACTATAAATGATGTGTTGTATTAAAGGTGTTTTATTTTTAAGGATGAGATGTCTATCCTTGTGCATTCCCCAAACTAAACATTTGTAAACTGTATCTAAACAGTAAGAACTGGAATTAAGAAATCTGGTATGCTGCTTTCTGTTATGCCTTGCAGTACCATAAAAGGCTTTGCATCTTCCAGTCCTGGAGATACCAAATTCTTGCAGTTTTTATCTAAACAGTATACAGCTTTCTTTTACTGCAACAGTGAGCATGATAAAATTTTTATCCACACCATGACTTCCACAGTTCAATTAGTACTGATGATGCCCTTAGGTTGGAAAGACCTGGATTCAAATCCCACCTGGCACACAAAGAATCTTTATAAGGGCTTTTCAACTGAAGGTAAGTTAGCTAGTCTCATACAGAGTAGACAGGATTTTTTCCTGAAATTTGAGAAATTTAGTATACAGCTACTTCTTAACCTCTTGTTGTAATTTGAAAGCAGCACTGTACTTCACATATTATAAAGATGATGGCACATCATCACCTAAAGAAATTTAGGAGAGCACTCTTCTACACAAAATTAAAATTATGCCAAAGTTCCAACCAATAAATAAGTGAATGAAATTCAATTTAACCTATTTAGTGGACTCTACCTCTGTCACTCCATCTATCTGTTACTTTTTTTCATTTCTTTAGGAGAATGCTCTTCATGAAGACAGTGCCACATTCAAAATGGTGCACATACCATATTTTTGTAGTATCATCTATTTTATACCCTTTATTCTTTTCTTATATTTTTAAATTCCATCTTTATTTCTCAATTAAGTTTTCCAGTCATGTTTTTAATCTTACAGTTTAATGCTTCAGTTTTCACACTTATTCTTTTATATTGGTGGTTTAGTTTCCTTTTTGATTATAAAACATGATTAGTCTTTCATTTGCATACCACTTCAATTCATTATCAAGCCTCCATAGCTCAGTCAGTATAGATAAAAGCCCTTTGGTTGGAAAGACCTGAGTTCAACTGTCAGTGACACGAGGAACCTTTATCTGGTCTCTTTCAACAAAAGGTGAGTTAGTCTCACATAGAAATAGGGAGTTTTTTCAGCCAGAAACTTGGGTTTTTTTGTTCCCCCCAGAACAGGCAAACCAGCTCCGTGTACACATATGGATTACAGTCAGGAATACATCCCAGCCATAGGTCTGATTTGTCAGCTATATGCTAGTCCCGAGCCCAGATAAAATGGGAGGTGGGGGAGCAATGGTGAACTAGCCTGTAAAAAATCTCACCAGGAACATAAAAATGTTTATGATGGCATAGAAGAACAAAGAATGGATGACTTGCTACCTTCCACATATTTTCAAGGTATGCTCTATTAAAAATATAAAATGGGTATTTCTGTTCAATGCTAAATTATAACACACATTCTATTTTTAGGTTTTAATCACTTAACTATCGAGTCTAAGCTAACAAGACTGACAAAGGTACACTCCTAAACATATATGGTATTATACTGACAGTCTTCCTTTTTGGATACCTTAATAAGCTGTACTCCTACAGGCAGCATTCAATTTCTGCTTATAGAAAATCTGCATTTACTAGCAGTGACAGTAATCATTCCTCAGCTAGAGTATAATCTGATGTGAAAAAATTTTTATATCCTACCTTAAAAGAAATATTTGAACAATACATATACACACTTCCTTCAAACCAGCTCAGAAAATGTCTTCTTTACTACTACCATCTATCAAGAACCAGTTACCACCTCTCTCCATGCCATGTGTCTATCAAGTACCCTGTTCATGTCATTTTTGTAATCTTGGACAGACTGGACATTCTGCTAAGATTAGAATCCCAGAACATCAGGGATTCTAATAATAGATGAAATAGATTTCAAGGAATAGATGAAAATAAATTTTCATCTATTCCTTGAAACATGTGAAACCCATGACATCATCTGAACCTCAACTACTCTGATTCTATGCCAATTTAAAAGTTCTGGGAAGTGATTTCCATTAACTTTTTTTTTTTTTTTAAATATTGATTAGGTTATTTAATTCTCAGTTACAGAAAATATCAAACCAAGACACGAGCCAGTAAGCACATGCTATGTGACTCACATCTTGTGATTCATGTTTTGACGAATGTAATTAACTGATCTGTTCTCTCCCCGATGATGATGTCCATGTAACATTGGATGATATGTATCTGATTTTTATAAATTCTATATGTTTTCTATGCATGCGTTAACTGTTCTAAGTATATGTGTTGGCATATAAGACAACTCTCAAATACTACAGAAAACCCCCTCGAAATCATGGGTCATCTTATACGGCGAGTATAAAAAGGGAAGCTTAATTTCTTGGATGAACATTTAGGTAGGCAGTGTTTATAAAAAAATCAGATTAATTTTTTCTTACATAAATTTATTTAAAATATTACAGTAGATGTAAGTCTTAAAAAACAAATAATTATTAACCTAAATTTTGATGTTAATTTTCTTCATCATCTTTGAAAATAGTTCTTCAGATTCATTGTTTAAATGATCGTCATATGGATCCCAGGTCGAATCCGGTGAATTGATTTCGTTTTCATCGTCATCAGTGTCCCACAACAGATCATCTTCCATACCATCCATAAGATTAGAAATACACTTTTTAAATGATTTTATTACAGTCTCTACTTTTACTTGATTCCATGCTTTGATCACAAAATTGCACAACATATCAAGTGATGCAGCGCGCATAGATCCACCATTTGTAAATGATTTTTCACCAGTCAACATCCAATTATTCCACTCTTCTCGCATGCGATCTTTAAATGGTTTGTTCAAGCAGACATCTAGTAGTTGCAATATAGAAGTTAAACCATCTGGTATAAGATAACCATTCTGCCTTTGTTCGAATACCCATTTTGCAACGTGATTTTTTCCAGTTGCAGCCATTGGGTGATCCCCTTTCTCATTGGACATTTTTTCTTTAACAATTTTTTTTTAAAATATCTTCTTTCTTCCTTCATTCTCTTACCATCTTCTCAGTTATGTCAAACTTTCTTGCAGCAGCACAGTTATTAGTTTGCCATTTCAATTACCCTCATTTTAAATCGAGCTTCATGCTTTCTTTGTTTTGTTTGCTGATTCCATGAATTTAAATTATAACAATTTTAATAATCCTAAAATTTAAAAAAAAATGCAAAATTAATAATTAATTAAAATTGAGGCTAATCACTTTTAATTAGGGTAATTCGCATTAAATACTAAATCTATGCTATGCAAAAAAAAAATAACGGATATGCATAGATATAAAAATAATGGATATAACAATACCTAACATTGCATTAATACAAAAAAAAAATTGGGGGTCATCTTATATAACCGACATAAGCTTAAAACCTAAAAATAGCCTAAAATTTAGGCCTCGTCTTATACGTCGGTTGTCCCATATACCGACATATACAGTAATAAATTACACTATAATCACAGTAATTAACTTTAATGAAATAAAGGTACAAATATTTTGTACTGAAATTAACAGTACATCTTCAGTGTAGACAACAAGCAGTTCAAAGGAATAGTTGGCAGATTACCAATTAAAAACTGTTGCCGTGTGCTAGAAATTAATATTAATAAAATATTATTAAATAATTCTTAAAATCTACTTCTTTGATGATTACATAAGATAAGAATCTCCCAAACTTTTTGGGAGAGAGAGAGAGAGAAAATCATTTCGATTCAGATTTGGCCGATATAAAAGGACTTCGCGACTTTCTTTGAAAAGGAGTTCGTATTTAAACTTGCATCTATGGAGAAGACGAGCTTTATCCCACTGGAATAGGTTTTTAATTGGTAATCCACCGACCGTTATGTACTATGTATTCCATTTCTTTGAACTGCTTGTTGTCTACACTGATGATGTACTGTTAATTTCAGTATGAAATATTTGTACCTTTATTTCATTAAAGTTAATTAATGTGGTTATCGTGTAATTTATTATTTATAGTTATGCCACAGGTACCTTTAAAGATTGTTCTAAGTGTATAACAATATATTTCTAGTATGCATGTTCCTTTAAAATGTCTGATTATTAGCTCTCTCTCTCTCTCTCTCTATGGTTGACTTTCACATTTAGCCTATCCAGCATAAACATATGACATCTATAGACTCTTCAACCTCCAAAAACTTTGCATTCTTTGGCGTTCTAAACATTACTTCTCTTCTGTTCAACTCTATAATTTTTATATATCCCAAATCCATCCAACCTTAGAATTTGTTCTCACATCTGAAATGGTTTCCCCAAAGCTCCCTCAGAATGCCTGACTGTATTCAGAAGAGTTGTTTGTTTAATAGATGACTCCTCTCTCAATTACTCCCTCTGATTGCTTTCCCATAGATATTTGTCTATGGGTCACAACAGCAGTGGTCAGTTAACTGGCCATCACCATTCTGCTTTCCTCATATGAACTTAGGCATGTGACTCACCTTCAGACCAATTTCTCATCCTTTTCCTTCATTCCATGTACCACTGTCCTTTGGAACATTCTTCCCTATAACATTTTCCCCCAATGAATGTAATCTCCAATTCTAGGAAAGACATTAACAGATTCCTTTCTTCTCTCTAATCATTTGCTCAGACACAGCACTATTGAATAGAGATCATATTAAAAAAAATGGTTGGATTGAAAATGCATTCACATGACAGCATGATATAATTTCTGTATGTTAAGGTTATTATGTTAGCAGAAAATTCTTCACATAATGTGCTTCTTATCTGATTTTTTCTTTTTCTTTTTTTGAAACATCCTTGTACTTAAAATTTTTTTCCCTTCCCTACTTAAAAATAAGTAACAGAATATCTTTTAGTAGTTAGTCATCATTCCACTTGAAGGACTGGATACCTTATTAAACCAAACATTGTATAGAAATGACGCATTGCAATTTCATTTATTAACAAGTGATAAATTATTACAAAAACACATTATTATGCTTCCTTGAGTGATATGATTGTTATTTTAATTTTCTTAAAATGGCTATCACAAAGGTTAAAAAAAAGGGTCTCTCAATTATCTCATATATCCTATTTAATTATTGAAACAGAACAACTTTCTGTTCTTAATATGGGAACATATTTGTTTTGAGTAGTATCTTCATACTTTTTTATTTTTGTGAGTATATGATCTACATAAAGTAGTAATATTTTCTAGTCTTATTTACATAAGAAAACATGTTCAAACTTCAACAGCGAAGAATCTTAACTGAGGTCGGTCACAGCTCACATTTATTTGCTTGCAGGTATGTTTATGAGTTACACCTCATTTTGGGATAAAAAAATTTCCCCAATATACATCAAAGAATTATGGCATTTAGGAAGTAAAACAAAATTATTGGGAAAGTACATGCTGCATGAGACTCCTAGACTAGAATAATTCACATCCTTAATAAGTAATTTCTCTTCTTTTTTGAAATATGATTTGTGTGTAGGATAATTTTTTCTATTTAAACTGTTATTTGACATACATGTAAGAACACAATCACCAACTAGCTATACTTTGCAATTTTCCTTAAATTTCCTAGGAAAATACTTTCTTCAGAACTGAAGTTAAATTATATATCATTATCAAGAAGCTGAGTTAAATTCCACTTGCTTTAGAGCTTGCAAAGCTTCTTTTGTTTTTTCGTGTAGCTTAGATGGTGAAGTTAATAGCTTTTGTAGGCTTTGAGGATCCATTTCCATAAACATTCCTGTAAGAAAATGAAAGTCATAATAAATAATATTAATATTCTTTCTATATGCAAACACAGATTATTAAAATAAGCTAATATTTGTAGTTGTCAAATAATTCACGAAAGCATGCTAAATTCTGAAACCCAGTAGCATAGCAAAAGAAGAATTAAGAAAAATTATATACAATAAGCATTTCATTAGTTTTATTTAATAATGCATAACACTTAATAACACATGTAAGGGAAATTAGAATGTATTAAAATCTCCTATTAAAATAAATAACAACACGTATCAAACCAACAGTAATAACTTGAATGAATTAAAGGTACAAATATTTCATACTGAAAGTAACAGTACATCATCAGTGCAGAACAAACAGTTTAAGGAATGGAATACAAAGCACAGAACAGTCGGTGGATTACCAATTAAAATTGTTGCCACGTGCCAGAAAATTAATATTAATAAAATATTATTAAATAATTCTTAAAAACTATTTTATTGATGGTTGCATAAGATAAGAACCTCCCAACTTTTGGGGGGAAGAGAGAGAGAGAGAGACAGTCATTTCGATTCAAATTCAGCCAATGTAAAAGGGCTTCACAACTTTCTTTGAAAAGGTGTTCATATTTACTCTGATTAAAGTTTTTCATTAAAGTTATTACTGTTGGTTTTATACGTGTTAAGTTATTAATTTTAATTATGCCACAGGTATCTCTAAAGATTAAAATCTCCTATATTGCACTAATTTTTTTTTTTTTTTTTTTTTTTTTTTTTGTCATGTTGTACCATCATTTTTTATTTTGGTTTAACCAATAAGAATACAATTTGGTCGGCTAAATCCCAAATTGCCAGCCCATCCTCGTTCGTTCAGTATCAAAGTAGATACCCAACAGGGTGCACCACGAGAAGGTGAGGATTGGACATTAGGTCAGAAGCCCTGGTCGGTTCTCTGCATTCCTTTAAAGGCTATGTGGAGGTCTCCTCTCAGTTATACAGCTTTGACCCTTAAGCTGTATAACTGAGAGGAGATGTGTTCAAATTAAGGGCATTAATGTGAACACATTAATGCCCTTAATGTGTTCAAACCAATTTTAACTTATGGATCTGAGAGCTGGGTCAGAAGTAAAACACTTGACCAAAGACTAGAGACCGCAGATATGAGAGTCCTGAGAAAGATTAGAGGCGTGAACAGATGGCATCAATGGCAATATCATATTAAAAATGAGGATATTAGGAAAGAACTTGACATTGTCAGCATCCAGGAATGCGTTAGCAGAGCTAATCTCAGATGGTATGGTCACTTAAATAGAATGGGAGAGGAAAGATTAGCAAAGCAAGTGTTCTCTGCCAGGTTGGCAGGAAAACGACCCAGAGGAAGACCAAGATATAGGTGGATTGATATGGTACAAAGTGCCTTAGACGATAGAAATATAAGATCTGATAATGTTGGAGTCTTGACAAGTAACAGACTGATTTGGAGGAAAATTGTAGATAGGAAGTTAGTAATGATGTAATTTTTTCATGTAGTACTGTCATATCCTGTACACCCCTTGAGGGTACATGGCAGGAATTTGATGATGATGATGATATTGCACTAACTATAACATGAGCATCATTCAAGAAGAGAGAACAAGAATTGGTTATGACATTCAAAATATTAACAAAAGAATGAGTGAACAGCAGAAAACACTATTAAAGGTCTAGGAAAACAAGTACACTTGTGCATAATTCAAAATTACTAAAATAATAATAAATATAAAAAAATCCACAAACAATTTATAGCAATTACTTCCCACAACTTGGAGACAGGCATGCAAGTTTGTTCAATTAAGATGAGGGCTATGGACATAGTATTTCACACATTTAAAGGAATAGGCAATCAAATTTAAATCTATAAGAAAACACTACATGTCTAGTTTTTTCTGCTGTTGATGGCATGAGAAGTAAGGCCTGAACCCTGTGATTCTAGAAATCTTATATAATCCTGGTCTTATGGTAAGGCTTGACTATTCATAGCTGTATTTTTTAAGGAAATTACAACATAGACTATATATTAACTAAAATAAATTTAATTAATACTTCCAATATTACATACCAAATCATGAATCGTAATCCTAGCCTAATCCTACTAACTCAAAAGAATAAAGTTTGCAAATTACTGAAGAATGTTACTTGGACAAAAAGTGGTTAACAAACTCAAGTCTTTTCATATTAAAACACTTTGAATATATGGATGAAGGACCAAAAATTCACAAGTAAGGTACACCCAACTGTGGATAGTATAAACAGTCCCATATACAAACTTGCTAAACATTTAGCTAAATTACTAGACCCCCCCCCCCACCAAATAATTCTTCTTCCTTTGTTCAAAATTCTGTTCACCTAAAAAAAAAGTATATTAGAAAACCAAATCTTAAAAAAGTTCACACATAATGATTAGCTTTCATATTACTTCACTATTTACTAATGTACCATTAATTGAAACCCTTGATTTGCTAAGTCACATTTCCCTCCAGATATATTTGAATTATTTAAATTTACAGTATAAGGAGGTTATTTTGCATGGAAAGAAAAATATACAAACAACCAGATGAGACAGCAATTGCATTCCCCCTTTAGCCTACACAGAACTCTTAAAAAAACCTAGCTATGAATACAGCTACTCTCTCAAACCAGTGGTTTGGCTGCACTATGTTGATGATATGTTTGCTATTTGGCCACATGGTCCAGACACATTGGATACATTTTTAGTGCATTTAAATAGCCAACACTCTAAAATCCACTTCACAATGGAACAGGAAGATAATGACTATCTGCTTTACTGATGTTCATTATCTTTTTCTGTTTATAGAAAACCCACACATACAGGGAGATATATGCACAAATATTCACCATCATCAAGCTCAACAGAATGGTATCCTAAAAACATTAACTCATTGAGCCAGAGCTATCCATTTCAATGACAATACTCTTATCACTGAACTCACTCACTTATGTCACACTTTCTTAGCCAATGGCTATAATCCTCATAGAATAGAATAGAATAGAAAAAATACTAAATGCTCCCTGGAAATCCCCTCCATTGCTTATTACACAAGACTGCAGCAAAACTGTTACTGTCCCATACATTCAAAGTACATCTGAAAAGATATCTATCCTTAATAAATATGGTGGCTGTTGAGGATATCATACACTGAAAGGCATACAAATGAATGGGTGTTAGAAAAGATTAGTAGAACTTTAAGGCTCCTTAAGGATATTGACAGAAGAAAATTAAAATATTTTGGGCACATAGAAAGGATGGAAGGAGGACTTCTAAGAACAGTAATAGAAGGTAAAGTTCCTGGAAAAAGAGGCAGGGGTAGACCATCAATGAGATGGATGGATGGCATGTGTGGAGTGACTGATCTTCAGAGGGTTGAGGCTGCCAGAAGGGTAAACAACAGGACTACATGGCGTGGCCTAGTGTGGAACATCATCGAGCATCGGAGTGACCATACGGCATCTGTAGATGCCCAGTGAACACAGACAGACTGTCAAATTGACAACTCTCAACCATTACCTAAGGACAAATCTCTTCTTTATCACATCCAGTGCCCTATTCTTGTGAACCTAGCTTAATATGAACAGACAGGAAGAATTGTTGACATCCACTTTGGAGCACATAAAAAAGACATCCGGCACTATCATTATGGCAAGTTGGGTCTAGCAGACCATGCCTTGGATACCACTTCTCACAGGATCAAATGGAAGAAAACAAAGGTGCTACACCGAAGTCATAAGTCAGAGAGAATGTTTTTGTAATTAGCAGCAGCTTTAAAACATACTCCAAACCTCAACAAAGTATGGTTATATCAATTTACCAAAAATCTGGGAAACAGTCATTTTAGATCTAATTAATTCTTGTTTTCTCTCTCCTTATCCAACAACAGGTGATGCCAATTAGCACTTTAGTTCCTTGTAGTCCCACTATTATACCAAATTGTTGTTGTTTTGTGTACAGTGACAAACTGCTCTTGTGCTCTGAAGATGCTGGATATAATACCAGTGAAATATCGGCTAAAAAGTTAAATATTATTATTTTTATGGCTAGAATAGTCACAACTGTTGTATGGCAAGCAAAGTCTGATTATGAAAAGAAACTGGCTCTGTGTGCTAAAGACAACCCACAAGAATTCTATCGTTATGCTGCAAGTAAAAGAAAGAATGAATATGAAAGAATAACTCTTCTAAATCTAGATGGCATGAGGGTTTCAGATGCAGAAGAGGTTGTTCAGTTAATGAGTGCCCATTTTGTTAAAAGCTATCAACTTGGTGAACGCAACATCGAGCTCACTGTTACCTCTTCACTATATGAAGAAACACAGGTGTGTGAGTCCAAGGTATTAGAGCTGTTGCACAAACTGAATAAGAATTCAGCAATAGGGACTGATGGAATATCAGCACGTGTGCTAAAAGAGTGTTCAGCTGAACTGGCCATTCCTTTGACCAGGATGTTTAATATGAGTCTCAGAACAGGGAAGATTTCGCAGGAATGGAAGGAATGTATGGTAATTCCATTGCACAAGGGTAAAGACCGATGTATCCAATTATCGACCAATTAGTATCTTAGGAGTGGTGGTGAAGATTTTGGAAAAATTGGTTAGGGCCTGCATTCAGAAATGGGATGACAGTGAATCTCTACTTTGCAATGAACAACATGGGTTTACTAAGGGAGGGTCATGTTTCAGCAACGTTCTCACATTCTATAACAATGTTACCATTGAACTAGAAAAGGGGAATGGATACACCATGATACTTTTAGATTTGATAAGGCTTTTGACAGAATACAGCATGGCAGACTGCTGCATAAATTGGAGAAAATGGGTTTGGGTTATACAATAACCCAAATGGCTGACTGACAGATATCAAAAAGTGGTATACGGGGGATCTGAGTCTGCAAGGTTTCAGGTAACAAGTGGTGTACCACAAGGATCAGTGCTTGATCCACTGTTATTCAATCTGTACATTAATGATATTAGGAAGGATTTGACAAGCAACATACAGTTATTTGCTGATGATGCAAAGATAGGTAGGGTAATCAGGAATGCTGCTGATATGCAGTCTTTGCAGAATGATTTGAATCGGCTGGAATTGTGGGCATGGGAAAATGGGTGTCAGTTCAATGTCAGTAAATGTAAAGTCATTCACTTCAGCATGATTAGATATCCAATGTCATATTATATTGGTGGAATAAGGCTAGAAGAAACTGATGAGGCTAGGGATATTGGAGTGTTAATAGATAGGAAGTTGAAGTTTAGGGGCCATGTGGCAAAGATTCCAAATACAACTCAAAAGATAATTGCAAGCTGAAACGAACGTTAACATGTAAAGATAAGGATGCTATTTTGCCCTTTTTACAAGGACTTGATAAGACCTCACCTGGACTATTGTGTGCAGGTCTAGTCTCCTGGTTTTCGTTGTGATTCTGATATATATATTGGAGAGAGTATAAAGGATTGTGTTAAAAATGATATCAGGATTGTGGAATACTAATTATGAAGACAGATTGAGAATTTGTAGACTGCAGACACTAGCAAACAGGAGAAAGAGGGGTGATATGATTGAGACTTACAAACTTCTGAAAGGGTCATACAGGATTTCAATTGATGGAATTTTTCAATTTATGGAGGGTGGGGAAAGGACGAGAGCATCCATGGAAGCTGAGAATAAAGGCCGCCAAGAAGGGTGTGAGGGCTATATTTTTCTCTCAGAGGGTGGTGCATGATTGGAATGGATTGCCATTGGACGTTGTGAGTGCAAGCAGTGTGTGAATGAATTCAAGAATAAGCATGATAGCTGGTGTGTGTAGTATATGGCCACCCTCAATGAGTCTTCTCTGACTCCCTGGAGGTCTCTCTTAATAATAATAATACCAGCGAAATATCAGCTAAAAAGTTAATAAATATTATTATGTTTATGGCTATATAGCCTACTTTCATTTAGAAGTGTCCCTTTTTTAATGTCATTGTAAAAAAAAAAAAAGTTCCCAACTCCCCCCTTTAACAGCAGATGTATGCATATCGCCGGGATAAGGAGACAGCCAACAACATCCAAAAAAAGGTATGTCCGATTTTTCCTCCTACATTATTCTTCATATATTAGTTTTATAACACATCAGTAATACCCTAAGATTTGAGTAAAGAGCCAATGAAACTGTAAAAAAAAGGGACACTCCTAAACGAAAGTAGGTTCTAAGCCATAAAAATAATAGTTTTATCTTTTAGGAGGAGCAACATGGGAATCTTCCCAGAAATAATACCTATAATAAATATTATTTTCTTATCATTCTGTGTCTGAATTAATACTGTTAAATAAACTAACATGTATTATCAACATATAAGCCTTTCTACTCATTATCCTGAAGTTTGGATTTTTCTATCCTTGCTGACAATTTAATTCCATGCCTCCCTGGCTGAAATTATTAATGTTTTTCTTCAGTCTGCAAACAAATATCCAAGGATTGTTCTTGTTTTCAAACTCATTCATTTTTTCAATTATCATTAATCATTCATCATTATAAATTAATAAACACAAATTTCATTTGTGTTTATTAATTTAGATATATTTGTGTTTAAAGTTCACTTCTGAACTAGTGAGCATTGATTCTTTTTAAAAATTACATATTTTTCTTTTCAATATGATATTTATTTTTATCCTACTCAAAACCATATGATCACTTCCTATTTCCAATCCCCAGCATACTCTTGCATCCTGAACCAGTGTAAAGATACCAGTCAACAATAACATAGTTAACAAGACTTTTCTTATTTCTTACATTTTCTCTCCCTGTGAATCTATGTGCATCTATGTTGCAACATATTGGTAATGATTAGTCCATTTATAACATTCCAACAGGTTGTTACCATTATTATTAGAGATTCTCTCCTAGTTTTCCCCAAACACTTCTATATGTCTGCTGTTCATTTCCAAAGTCCAGCTTTTCTTTATGTCAACTGCTTTCTCTAACGACTTGAAACATTCCTCCACTTGCTTCTTAGTATAACTTGCTTTGGAACCATAGATACAAATACTTCCTATAGAAGTTTCTACAAAAGAAGAAGTGAAGAAACTTTTGTGATTTTAATAAAACATTAATAATGAACATTTGTTCATAAATATCTAGTTCTGCAGATGTTGCCAGAGGCATGATGATCACAACTCTTTTTTTTTTTTTTTTTCATATGAAAATTCACTCTTTCTCTTCACTTTCTGGCATGACTTATTTTACACACACACGTGCATTTATTAGTTTGAAAAAGACTGCCCTTGAATTCAGAATATAAAAATTAAAGTTTCAGTTAAACCATATAATTGCTGTTAAAATGTATAAAATATTTGTTGTTGAGGCTTTTAATACTGAATATCATAATATTCTACTATTTTCATTTGTGTTTATTTATATATTTCATTTATTTTCATATTATTAAAGAATAAAGGCTCTAATTTTTCACAGAGTGATACATGTTCAGAGGAGTAGCCAGCCAGGATCACCTCTCTCCCATTGACCATAAACTGCAACAAGCAATCCTTTTTACAATGAATAGTTTCAATTGGTTGGGAACTTAGCGAGAACTTCCGTAGCTCAGTCAATATTGACCAAGTCCTTTGGTCAGAAAGACCTGGGTTCGATTCCCATCAGTGACGTGAGGAACCTTTATCTGGTCTCTTTTGACTAAAGGTGAATTTTTCACAGAGTGATACATGTTCAGAGGAGTAGCCAGCCAGGATCACCTCTCTCCCATTGACCATAAACTGCAACAAGCAATCCTTTTTACAATGAATAGTTTCAATTGGTTGGGAACTTAGCGAGAACTTCCGTAGCTCAGTCAATATTGACCAAGTCCTTTGGTCAGAAAGACCTGGGTTCGATTCCCATCAGTGACGTGAGGAACCTTTATCTGGTCTCTTTTGACTAAAGGTGAATTAGCCGGTCCAGGTGAAAAAAATCCCCTACCTCCATATGGGAGGTAGGGAATTTTTTCACCTGGAAACTAGGGTTTTTCCTCCCCAATAACAGGAAAACTGGCTCCATGAACACACATGGAACAGTCATGAATACATTCTAGCCATATGCTGGTCCTGAGCCCGGATAAAATTGGGGAGGGTTGAGGAAAGCAATGGTGAACTACCCTGCAAAAATCTCACCAGCAATACTTTGTGGGCAATGCCTGCAAAATTGCCTATGGTCAGAAATGACTGAAAGGGAAAAACCAGGAATTTAGTAACAGTACTTGCAATTTATTATGAATTACCTGCCTGAAATTTCTAACAGTCAATATAAATATTCCAAGAGTAGAAATCCAAAGGCATATTCTACAACTCAAACTAATGCAAAGTTTCAAGAAACATGGATCAAGAAACCTCACATATCCAAGATATAGCCCTATGTAGCTACAACATGCAAAGTAGATAGACACAACTCAATGAATTAAATAATTATGAACAACTAGAATCACATGTAAGTCATGGCTGAAGTTACATTCCCATCTAATATATTCAATTCTGAGCAAATAGCATTTGCTAATTCTTTGTGTTTCTTTTTTTTAATGGTGAGTGCACATTTACTGAACTGGTTGATATGCACTTTTATTTTGGTGTCAATGAAAATGCACATGATGCATGTTGGCTTTATCAAGAAACGTTCCCTGATCAAATTCAATGCTTTTGAACATCCACTTATCTTCATCACTGCCTTTGTGAGCATGGCACAGTTTCTGCATTATGAAATGGAGGAAGAAATAAAGAAATGTGTCCAGTGACATAGTAATTCACACACTAGACCATGTAGAATTGCAGTGAAGAGGTGATCCCAAACAGTTGTATGGAGGGTCCAGCAGGTTAATGCAGATGAGGTGATGTTCACTTGAGATGGTATTTTTAATTATCACAACAGTCACGTGTGAGCCAATCAACATCCACATGCAGTTATTAAGTCAAGAAATCAGAAGAAATTCTTCAACAAAGTATGGATAGGTATCTTTGAAGACAGATTAATAGGGATGGGTATGTTTTACCAAACAGGATTAAAGGATCCTAGTATGATGACTTCTTTCAAAACTTGGTAGAAGACATTTTCTATGATATATCCTATGATGTTCCCTTGGTGTTGTGGAGAAATGCATGGTTCATGCATTATAGAACTCCACTACACATGACACCTGAGGATATCTTGATGCAAGGTTTCCTGAAAGAAAAAAACAGGTTGGTGCAGGTAGGCAAATTACATCTTCTTCTCACTCACCAGACCTAAATGTAGTGGATTTTTTTTTATTTGTGGAGCCATTTAAAATCACTGGTATACTTTACCCCATTGGGGAATGTCGATGAATTGTAGAAATGCAATGAACATACATGCACTGCCTTCAGACCAGTAGGAACTATCCAACATACGAGGTTAACAATGGTGAGACATCTCAACAGTTGCACAGTTGGCAGCAGTCATTCTGAACACCTGTAAGGTATGTTTATTTTACAGCATTTATTTTGCCAGTTACCAATGAATTTATGCTTATGTTTTGCCGTTTTGCCTTTTTATTTGCGTTGCAATTTGTTGGCATTTGTGTCAGAAATGCATGAATACAAATATCCTAAAAATGTGAGGTTTCCAGACTTGCTTATTGGAACGTTTTCTAGTTTTGAGGTGTAGAATAAGTTTATAACAGGAGTGTGGAATCATCCTGTATAGTACACGTAACATAAAATATTAAGGAATACAAAAATTTCTGCTAAACTGAACAAGTGGCTAATATATTTTTGCATTCTTAAGCTGAAATTTTAATTAAGGTACACTGCTTTGTTATATGCAATTTTAAACTGTCATGCATACTAAGAGTCAACTCCAAAGTTTATAACATTTAAACTAAGTTCTAAACTTTTTAGTTTAAAACATTTTCATATAATTTACAATCACCTGTTAATTTTCCTGCATCATCTGGATGTTCTTCAAATAAAATGTCATAGAGTTTTTCAGCTATAGATTCCTTCTCTTCAGAATAAGAGAAGGCTGAGGATTCATGGACTTGTTTGGGCCTAGAAAGAAAGGCATCTTTTCTTGAAGTAAATTGAATATATTCATTTCTAGCCTTAATAACTGCTGCTTTGAGTTCTCTGGGACTGTTCAGAAGATACCGAAGAGTTTGTGGTTCCAGTTCTAGTAGCATTCCTACATTCATTAAAAAAAAATAATAATAATAATAATGTGTGTTCTTAAAATTAATATTAAAATAAAGTTATTCTGATTTTTTAAATAATGAATGTACCTCAGGTCTCTTTTTATGCGGATTTGAAGTTATGCAGTGCACGACCACAGATATGAGACCTTTCGACACTTCTGCGCATGTCAACAGAAGGAGAATCCATTCCGATAATAGGGTAATCCAGCGTTTTCCAAACTTTTCCTACAACGGAAACACTTCACAAATCCTGAAATTTTCATGGAACACCTTGGTTATTTTGTAATGTATTCATTAATAATTAATTGTTAATTTAGCTGATTTTTATTATTAATTAATAATTTATCATTAATTATCAATTAATAATTTATCATTAATTATCAATTAATAATTTATCATTAATTATCAATTAATAATTTATCATTAATTATCAATTAATAATTAATTAAATTTGGCCCAATGGAGAAAAAAAGCACTAAAAAAGGGAATTTCTTTGGAAATGAAAATTGCAATTTTAGATCGCTTAGCAAAAGTAGAGGGATCTACGGTGATTGGTAAACATTTTAATTTAGACGAATCTACTATAACAGCAATTAAAAAGAATGAAGTCGCAATAAGAAAATCTGTCATTTCTGGCACAAAACTAAGTGTCAAATTATCATCGTACTCAAGAGATGCTTTATTAGAAAACACGGAACGAGTGCTCGTAATTTGGATTGAAGAATTAACTCAAAGAAGAATTCCTATAAGTGGTTATTTAATTAAACAAAAAAGCTCTTCGGTTTTTATGACAAATGAAGCAATTGGAGCTGTCTACTTCCGTTTCCCAGGCTGATAAAGAATTTTCGGCTAGCAAAGGATGGTAAACCGGGTTTTTAAAAAGGAATGCACTTCATAACATGAAGATTACAGGCAAGGTTGCAGCAGCAGCAGATGAAGAAGCAGCCAAAAATTTTCAAGAGAAGTTAGCCAAAATTATTGAAGATGGTGGATAATGTCCTGATCAAGTGTTTAACGTTGACGAAACAGGACTGTTTGGGAAGAAAATGCCTAGTTGAACTTACATCGCAAAGTCTGAGGAAAAAAGCAAGTGGGTTTAAACAAGCAAAGATTGAGTAACGTTGTTACTTTGTAGCAATGCATCAGGAGATCGAATGTTGAAACCCCTCCTAGTAAATCAATTTCTAAGACCACGTGCTCTAAAAGGCAAAGATCTAAAACAGCTGCCTGTACATTGGATGGCTAATACAAAAGGCCTGGGTAACAACTGCTGTATTTACCGGATGGTTCAATAATTGCTTTGTACCAGAAGTACAAACATACATGAAGCAAAAAGCTCTCGATTTTAAAGTTTTTTTAATTGTTAACAGTACACCAAGTCATCCGCATTTAGAACATCCAAATGTGCAGGTAGTGTTTTTTCCGCCCAATACAACAAGCATTATTCAGCCATTAGATCAAGGCATAATTGCTACTTTTAAAAAATATTACGTTAAGCACATCTGATATTGTAGATGTTTGCATGGTTGCACTGTTTGCAATACATCCAGGCCAAGTTGCTTTCCAGCAAGCATTTATATTGGATAAACTAGAAAATGAATCATTAACAGTAACTGACGTTTGGAAAAAATTTTCTATTTTGGACTGCTTAAATCATGTTGCATCTGCTATTGCTGAAATAAGATCACAAATTTAAATGCTTGCTGGAAAGCAGCTTGGCCTGGATGTATTGCAAACAGTGCAACCATGCTACATTATCAGATGAAATCATTACATTGGCACATGAAATTGGTGGAGAAGGTTTTGATACATTTAGCCAGATGAAATCATTACATTGGCACATGAAATTGGTGGAGAAGGTTTTGATACATTTAGCCAGAAGGATGTAGATGAATTGCTTGTGGATAATGCCTTAAGTGACGATGATATTATTGGATATCGATTAACTTTAGATATTGTTGAAGATCCAGAAAATGATAGTGAAGAAAAAGAAAAACCTGTCCCCCTCACTGCAAATATAATTCGAGAAGGTCTTGAACTGTGCAATAAATTGGAAAATCATTTTCTTGTTAATGACACAAATTCTGAATGAGCCTTTAAATTCTAATGTTTGCTGAAGAACTGTATGTCTGGATATCGCGAGCTGTATAAAAAATTAGTGAAATCATCATTGCAAAGTTTAATCACTGATTACATTGTCAGAAGAATAAAAATCAGCACAGAACGAGGGTGAAGCTAATTCTGTTTGTGAAGAACCACTGCCTTTACCATACAGATCTGATGCACTGACTATCTCTTCTGGTGTTGAAAGTGATTTTGCACCAGTTCGCAAATGTTGCCGAATATGGTCTAATAGCGATAATAATTCTGATGAAAAAAAAAAAAAAAACATGTTACTTTTCAATAAAATTAAATGAATAAAGCTTTAAAACAAGCTTAGGCATTCTTATTTTCCTGAATTTTCATAAACCTTTTTTATGCGATTTTAGGTTTATTTTAATTCATTGCTTCGGTTTTATACGGTTTTAGAAAATTATGGAACATATCCCTGATTTTTCAACGTAAGTTTAGGCCTTTTTTTGTGTGATTTTTTATATGCGGTTTTCTGTGGAACATATCTACTGCAGAAAAAGAAACCCCACTGTACTTTGCAAATTTTATGTCATCTCAAAATGTTGATCCTTTTATAAACATTCAGAGATACTAGTAATGACTTTAACAATAAAAAACTTACATGTCATAAAACATCTGTATAAATTACTTTAACAAACTCAGAATTCAGCCTCTTGTCAAAAATGAATGCCTCTATGACCTATCATGACTAACTTGCTGACTTATAAATCTTGCATGTGCACTGATAAGGCAGTTAATTCTATCTACACTGCTATACCACGTGTTCTCTGGTCGCTATTAGTTAATGCACGTGTTCTCTGGTCAGTTTGCCTATTTTGTAGAATGAAAAACTGTGTCACAATATGAGACCAGCTGATGCACTTTCAGTTAAGAAGTCCTTGTCCCCTTATGTACCGGGATTCTCAATTCAATATGGTCCCATGTTTATAAACATTGGAGAAAAGTGAACAGTAAAATGAATACTTTTATTCTCTATTTTATTATTATTATTTATTATTATTTTTTTTTCAAAACATGATATCACACTGATTTGAATGTCTCTAGTGAGCATTTATGAGAAGATGGACAATGTTCCTAATTAAGTGATACTGCAAAAGTGCCTGATTATTGAATTTATTCAAATTAACTTTTTACAGGAAAAAACTTATCATAAGTAAACTGTTACTTAGTGTTAAAAATACTGGTATTAGCATTAATATGCATCAGTTATACAAGGGAATTTTTTCCTTTGAAATATTCAAAATATACTATAAAATCACCACAATTATTTTTTTCTGAAGATAATTTTACAAAACAGAAAATGAAAATTATAACTGCTGGCCTGGTTGGCCAAGCGGCTATCATATCTGCTCTCCAGCCAAAAGGCTGTGGGTTCGAATCCCACTGTGGGCATGGATGTTTGTGATTGTCTGTAGAAATACTAGTGGTGGTGGTAGATGGCACTGATGTAGTTGTGGTTAGTTGTAGTTGGTGGTTTGCGAATGGTGGAAACAGAGAGATGTAGAGTAGGTGTCCTCCCTTGATGAGTCTTTGGACTCCCTGGAGGTGCCATGTAATAATAATAATAATGTTATTTTTCCTGTGCTTGTGAAAACTTATTTTAGAGTTGTTAAAAGAATAAGGGCTGTATTCTCTAATTTTGTGCATAATCAACAAACTGTATCAATTCATGTTGAGAACTTGGATTTTTGTTCAGCTTCCAGACTGTCCTACAGTAGAAGCCGATTCAAAATTTTAGTACGAGGGTGATCTGAAAAGTTCTCAGCCTAACAATGAAAAAACGAATTTATAATTTCAAAATTATTTTTATTTTTTAACATAATCTCCCTTAAGACTAATACATTTATTCCAGTGATGCTCTAGCGCCATTATCCCATCCCTGTAGTGGTTCTCAGTAAGATCTGCAAACTACCGCCCTACAGCTGCAATCACCTCTTGATTCAAAGAAAAATGCTGACCAGTGAGGAAGAGTTTTAGTTTTGGGAAGAGACAGAAGTCAGAGGGAGCCAAATCTGGGGGAATAGGGTGGCTGTTCCAACAATTCATAGTGCAGATCCATTAATTTTCCCATTGCCAAAACACCTTTGTGAGCAGGTGCATTGTCCTGATGAAAGATTACTTTTTTTCTTCTGCAAACCAGGTCTTTTCTCACGAATTTTTTCATCTAGTCTGGCTTTACCCTTTTCAAGATAATTAATAAACAAAATGCCTTTAGTATCCCAAAACACTGATGCCATGACCTTTCCTGCTGCTGGAACCGACTTTGTCTTCTTTGGTGCTGAACAACTGGCTTCTGTCCACTGTTTGGACTGCTGTTTGAATTCTGGTGTGTAATGGTGAATCCAAGTCTCTCCATAGTAATAAATCGATGCACAAAATCAGTTTTATTCTTGTTAAAATGCTCCAAGCACTGTTCAGAGATTTTCATGCGAGTACATTTTTGATCTGCTGTGAGCAAGCGTGGCATCCATCTTGTGCAAAGCTTTTTCATTTGCAATTCTTCATGCAAAATATATCCTACATGTTCTTTTGAAATGCCTATAGTCTCAGAAATTTCACACACTTTGACTCGCCAGTCATCCAATACCATATTGTGCATGCACTTTATCAATGATTTCTGGTTTACACTTTTTGAATGTCCTTCACATGGATCATCTTCAAGGCTGGTACAGCCATGTTTAAACTCGGCAGCCCATTTCTTAATTGTTGAAACGAAGGAGAAGAGTGCCCATAAACTTTTATGAACTTCGAATGAATTTCTTTTGCCGTTAAACCTTCTTTTACAAAGAATTTTATAACTGCACGATACTCAATTTTATTCATTTCAAGGGTTACAAACAACACTTTTGCTTCAGATAGTTTTATAAAACAAACTACTTGATAGAATGACTTGCAATTTCACATGGATGCTCATGACAGATGTACCAACTTAGGAAAAAAAAAAATCTTGCCAATAGTGTTGCCATCTATGGTCGAGGCTGATAATTTTTCAGACCACCCTCGTATGATTAACAGGAAATCTTGCCAAGTACAATACAATTTTATACTTGACATTAACGTCTACTACTGAAAACCAGATTACAATCTGCTATTATCCTTGATGCTTAATTTAGAATTCTTTAGTCTCTTAACTAAACACATAATCGAAGAGGGAAGAGACTAAGGAATTCTGAAATGAAATATCAATGATGATGATACTAAAACAACTAAATTTATGCAGATTGTGAAATTAATTATGCATAGATATTAACCTAGAGTTCTAGATTTAAATCTAAAAAAAAATTGATTGACATATCAATTTTTTTCAAGAATTGCTAAGCCACTGCATGTATTTTTAATTCTATAATTGTTAAGTGTATAATTCTGGTGAGGAACTTAACTATAGCAATTGAGATTTAGAATGGGCATCTTTGTACGGGATTTAGTATACTTTTTCAGTACTGTCATGTTTAATACTTGGATACCAAGTGTCAGGTTGTTAGTATGTATAATTCCTTCAAAATATTTTAATATGTTACCTATTCTTGTTATGTGTTAGCCTATATGTGCTTTCCTTCACCAATGTACAATGGATGATTAAGATACAGTGGTTGCAATTTTGAGCTATAATTTTCTAAGTTTTAAAAGTTAAATCAGGAAAATCTAGTTAATGTAATTGTTCTAAAATATGGTAACTCTGTGTTATCCAAAGCTCAATTAACTGAGTACCTCATACAACTGAATTATAAATTTCAGAGCTGCCTAGTTCCAGAGAAGTGACGTCCTTGATATCATTTGCCATTCATTTGTTGTGTGTGTGTGAATTGAAACGCTATTTTTTTTTTTAACTTCCATCTCTATAACAGAATTGTTCCAATTAAACTATATTGAAATAAGTTCAAAGGCACAAAGACTAAGACTGATGCAAAAATTTTTTTTTATTTCATAAAAAAGCTTTTAATGTTAAATGTAATACTATTCTGATTTTAGTATGGTAAAGTTTTGATTTCAAAATAAAACTGGCCACTGTTCTATTTTCAAAGATGCTACTTTCTGTAATCATGCTATCCTAAAAATGCCTTTGAAAAACAACCAGTGATGCGACAGACTTATTTACATCTGCTGGAAATGTGCATTAATTTATGCCTGTTATTATACCAACTGTAGAAAACAAAAAAAAAAAAAAAAAAATTAAAGTACCCCAATTCAGAGCAATCGAGAGAGAGAGAAGGATGAAATACCCAACTTGGTGGGTACCATAACCAGATCATGGGGAAGAGAATTAACTAAAAAAAAATTACTTCAAAAATGACCAATAGGAAATATGGGAAATATGACACTGTGAGCAGGAGCAAATGACTGTGAAATGATTCAGTCAATGACAAATAAAATCATTCAATGATGTTTATTTCATAAAATAATGTGTTCATATTTATGAATTTAGGGACACAAAACATGTGTCAAAATGATTATTTTACTTATTATTAATAAAATAACAATTGACGTTTCGACCCCTGTATTGAGAGCATCATCATCAGAAAAATACATGTGTATATGAAAACAAGCTACATGCTCTTGCACTCTACAAAGGTAAATTGAATCTATGCTGTTAACTGAGCTTTTACTTAGCCTGACCTCTAGTGGTAAAAAAAAAAAAAACACTACACTAAATTCTGCTACAGGTCCTCCTGTACTACGATTTTCTTCTGGACTTGTACAGTTCAGGTTGCTATACTAAGATTTTCTTTTGGACTTGTACTGTTCAGGTTGCTATTGAATGTTTTAAAAAACACTTCACCAGGTCTTCTTGTATTGAGATTTTTCTTTGGCTTGTTCTGGTTGCTATAATGGTTGCAAATGGGTCCTCCACATTCTTGGAATGGTTAGACCATCATTTTTCTATAGGTTAGGATTGTGTTTGAGTATTTAGGATGCTTCTTTAAATTTCCTCTCAAACCAGGTTTTGGTGCGGTGTAGGGACTTGTTACCTTCCCAATCAATTCTGTGGTATGTCTGGAGTGTGTGATCTGAAAGGCCGGTTTTTCCAAAATGGAGGTATTTAATGTGTCGTTTGTGTTCGTTCTTCCTAATTGGGATGGTTCACCCTGTTTCTCCCTATGTATGGTAGGGAAAACAGGACGAATACAATACAATGCACACGTAACCATACAATGCACATATATGGTTACATGTGCATTGTATTTTGTAAACCCCTGAGTGGACTAGGTGTGGAAGAGGATCTTTGGAAAAACTGAGTAGGTGTCTTAATTTTGCCTGGGGTTTGAAGGTGGTTTTGATGTTGTATTTGTGTAGTTTTCTGTCTATTTTTTCTGAAATGCCTCTAACATAAGGTATGGTAATGGCATTCTTATAATCTTTTTTGTTTTTAGTGGTGTCTTTGTGGAAGATCGTGTGAATAGTTTTTTTACAAATGTATGGTTGATGATCTCGTGTTCCTGGTTTAGAGCTTGCTCATTTGAACAAACAGTTTGAGCTCTGTGTTCAAGGGTGCTTATGACACCTAGTTTTTGTGTTGGGTGGTGGTAAGAATTTTTGTGTATGCACTGGCCTGTGTGTGTAGGTTTGCAGTAGACTGAGAAGGAGAGACAGCCTGAGGGAAGACGTGTGATGAGTGTGTGTCTAGGAAAGGAAGAGTTGTTTTTTTCCCATTTCAATGGTGAATTGGATACGTTTGTGTTGTTTGTTCAGGTGGCTAAGGAACGTATTTAGTGCTTTGCGGCCGTGGGGCCAAATGGCGAAAATATCATCGACATATCTGAGCCAAATTTTGGGCCTTAGGCATGCTGACTCTAGAGCTCGTTGCTCAAAGTCTTCCATATAAAAGTTAGCTATTGGGGGGGGGGGGCGAGTGGTGAGCCCATGGCTGTAACTTCTTTTTGAAGGTGAAAATTGTTTTGCCACATGAAATATCCAGAATAGAGTACATGAGCAAAGAGGACCGTGATGTCATGCAGAAATATGTTCTGCAGGAGCATAATAGTATCATTGATCAGGACATTGGTGAAAAGGGCAGTTATGTCAAAGCTGACTAATAAATCTTGGTCATTGAATCTAATGTTTTTAATTTTGTTTATGAAACCTTAGCCATCCCAATTAGGGAGGATGAACACAAATGACACATTAAATACCTCCATTTTGAAAAAACCGGCCTTTCAGACCACGCACTCCAGACATACCACAGAATTCATTGGAAAGCTACCAAGTCCCTACACCGCACCAAAACCTGGTTCGAGAGGAAATTTAAAGAAGCATGTGAAATACCTAACACAATCCTAACCTGAACAAAAATGACGGTCTAACCATTCCAAGAATGTGGAGGACCCATTTGCAACCAGAACAAGCCAAAGAAAAATCTCAATACAAGAAGATCTGATGAAGTGTTTTTTAAAACATTCAATAGCAACCTGAGCTGTACAAGTCCAGAAGAAAATCTTAGTACAGGAGGACTTTAGAGAGGTTTAGTGTAGTGTTTTCTTTTCTTTCTTTTTTTGTTTTTTTACCACTATAGGTCGGGCTAAGTAAAAGATCAGTTAACAGCGTAGATTCAATTTATCTTTGTAGAGTGCAAGAGCATGTAGTGTGTTTTCATATGCACATGTATTTTTCTGATGATGACGACCTCAATACAGGAATCAAAACGTCAATTGTTATTTTATTAATAATAAGTAAAATAATAATTTCAGCATGTTTTTTTTGTGTCCCTAAATTTGTAAATATGAATGCTGATCACCGTGTAACCTTAAAAGAAAGAGATAAAATAATGTGATATAAAAATCATATCAAATAGAGCTGATATGCTGCAAAGAGTTATCAAGGAGATCCAGATAATCAACAGAGGTGGCATTCTGTGTGTTGGCCTTTTATACAGGATCAATAGCTGATACTGCCATACAGCACTGTTGACAGCATAATGCAACTGACCTGTCAATTTTGTGCAATTTTGTCTTTCAAATCTGCCAGGTGAAGAACTCTGCTCTGATACACCATGCTTTTGAGGTAACCCATAAGCCAAAAGTCACAGGGATTAAGGTCAGGTGAATGAAGTAGCCATTTCATAGAAAATGAGTAACTAATTCTCTATCTTCTGTGAAATGTTGCTGCAATGATTGAATTTCACATCCTATATGAGAATGTGCTCCATCTTGCATCAACACTGCTGCATTCAGGTATCTCCTCTTTATTGCAGTTGTGGGATGACAAAACTGCTCAACATGTCCTGATAACATGCAGCCATGGCGACGCAGGTCACAGGTCCAGTTTCGATGGGTTTCTTCAAAGAAAAATGGCACCCAATAATGAACCTGCCTATTAATATTATTCATACTGTGACCTTTGTGAATGTAAGGGAACTTCTATCTGAACTGATATCATTTTTGTTATCTGTACCTGTGCCCTCTCCAAGATTACTTCAGATTCCAGTGAACAAATCTAAGCACAGAAAGTGAGATCACCACTCTTTTATCTCTCATGGTCAATGTCCTCCTTAATATTGCAGCAGTTCTCTGAGATGCCTTCGCAACCACATCTTTATATGTCCCCTGAACCCCAAATCTCTATCCACAATCATCCCAAAATTCATTGGTTCCTCCACTTCTTCCTGCATAACTTCACCAAGTGAGTATGAAGCATTCCATCTCCAGATCCCAAATTAAAACCTCACGTTTAGTTGGATCAAACATCCCCATTCATTTGTCAACCCTTCCAGCCTATCCAAATCCCCCTGAAGAGCCAAAACAATAGCACTATTACTAATAACTATCCAAAGCTTCATATCGTCTGGAATCAACTGAATATCTCCTTATAACTCTGACAATATCACTGACCATAAAGATTGAATAGTAATGGCATCAGTACTGAACTCTGTGAAACTCCACTTGTAACCTTCCTGCTCCTTGACACTAACTCCCTATGCACAACTCTCTGATATTCATCAGAAAGCCAGTCACCAATCCAATCTAATCCACCAATCTGATATCCAATCCCATCTGCTGCAACCCAAAAACCAACTTCTCATGCAGCAGTCTGTCAAATGCCTTTGCAAAATCCAAAAAAATGACAGTGTATGTCATACCCTCATCTACTGCTCCTGTCACTCCATGGCAAAAAGTAACCAGATCACTATTAAAACAAGAGTTCCTCATAATAAGTCCATGCTAGCCTGCATAAATAATATTGCTCTCACTGCCCAGGAACTTGTTCCAATGCTCTTGCAATGGCACAGATTCCCGGAGAGTGCCATTTTATGATACTTCTGCTCTACCACTATCACCATAAAATGGTACTCCCACCCCCATCACTCTCCAGGAACTTGTTCTATTGCAACACTTTCCTTAAACAACCAAGTTATGACATGGTCATTTCCACAGGACATTCCATTCATCCCCCCACCCACCCACACACACACTACCTTACTGACATTTAGTGTACTCAGTATTCAACATACATCCTCTTCATTCATTTCTAACACTTCACCACTCTTTATCCCTCCAGGAATAAAGCCTGCTGTACCAAGGATGGAATACTCATAAAGTGATCATTAACTAGCTCAACTATGTTATCTACATTGGTCACCTGAATCCTATCTTCATCCAGTAAAGTAATCTGTTCTCAACCATTCTTCCTCCTATCTTTTCATCCTGAAATTCTAACCATCCTTTGTTCATACAGTAGTTCCCCTCCCCTTATCTGCAGGGGATATGTTCCAAGACTCCCTGCAGATAGTACTGAACCCTATATATAAACTAGGTTTTTACCTATACATACATTTACATTCATTCCTAAACATACCAATGATAAAGTTTAATTTATAAATTAGGCACAGTAATAGATTAACAATAACTAATAATAAAATAGAACAATTATAACAACATACTGTAATAAAAGTTATCTGAATGTGAATGGAATCTTAGCAACCTCGGCATACGTTTATTATTATTTATGAAGTCAAGAACTTTCACTTTTTTTACTTAAAAGGAAGCACTTCACGGCTTCTCTTTGGCATATTTGAATCACTTTTCACATTTGAATCACTACTCTTGCATTTTGGGGCCATTATTAAGTAAAATAAGGATTATTTGAACACAAGTAACCCTTATTATTCAACATACCACGACAGTCGATCTGATAACTGAAGACTACTCAGAACGGCGTGCAATTTAAAACTTATGAATTATCTATTACTAAAAAAAAAAAGAGCCATACAGCTTCATTTCGGCTATGTAAAATTATATAGGCAAAGTGGATATTATATCCAACATTATTTCAAAGCCGAATCTTTGAGGAAACTATGGAAGTTTCGTAAGTTAGCCTGAGAGCTTACGAGAATACAATCTTCGACATCCCCAAGTTGCCTTAGCTTGCATTACTTGAGTTAAGTAGCTAAGTTATTTATAATTCAAAGAATACATAATAGATACCAGGAGTTCTCTACATTTGGCTGAACCAGAATCTACTATAGAGGACATAATAAAAAGAGACAATGAAGAAGAGAGTAAGAACAATAATATACAAAGTTCATTTTTTACTATATTTGCAGAGAACAGCCTTGACAATGGGTTATGGAAATGGTAAATCACATTAGATCTATGCTATTTGCATTTGAGCTTAAATAAAACTTTACTCCTATGTGATTTAATTTGTATTATCTAAAGTAAGGTATTTTGAAGGAGGGTCAATATTTCTGTTAAGAGATTCTCAAAAAAAAAAAAGGAAATAAATAAAATAATAAAAATAATAATAATAATAATACAGGCAGTCCCCAGGTAACGGATGAGATATGTTCCTGAGAACGTCTTTAGGTAGAATTTGTATGTAACTTAGATCCCTGATCAACAGAGCATATATGGTAATAATAATAATAATACTATAATGGCTCATATGTGGCAATAGTAATACAGTGTAATACTGTAATAATAATACCCCTGTACTGTAATAATAAGCTACAGAAACTATTATGATCTTTCTTTTAATTCAACCAAACAGAACATAAACAAAAGGTAGGCTAACATCGATCAGAAGATGATGATGATGATGGGGTGGGTGCTGGAGAATCAGAATCAGATTATCAGCACCATCAGGTCCATCTCTAGAGAGGATGGACCTGGTGCTGAAGAATCAGGATTTGATTCTGTTGCTGGAGGAGGGAAGCTTACCACTGAAGTCGGTTCTTGAAAAAGGTATCTAGGGTTGTTTGCACAGCCTTTTCCTTTTTTTTTCTCCCATCATAAATGGCCTCGTAACAGCTCAATGTCAGGATCTTGCTCCTCTAGCTTAGCAAATCCTGCTTCAATGAGACGAAAGGCTTCAGCTAATTATTTTGTCGCAAACTTTCTTGGCTCTGGATCTTCTGATTCTTTGTGTTCTTGTGTTTCTATCAGTTGTTTCTCTAACTCCATAAGGTCTTCATTGGTTACTTCTTGTGAATGGGACTCTAGTATGTCAATAACCATCATATTCATTGATGTCCAATTGCAGTGCATTGCCACTATCCACCACAGCTTTTCTGGCTTTGGCAATTTCTTCTTCTGTGAAGCCACAAAAATCATCATAAAATTGAGGGCATAGTTCCCTAGGAAACTAGTTCCAAATTATTAATTATCCTTATGGGGAGCCTTGGAAGCTTGTTGATAAGTAAGGAACAATGTAAGTCAGGTCGTCTGTAACCTGGGGACCACCTGTAATAATAGTAAATATACAATATCTAGAAATTCAAAGTGAAAAAATATATTAAGTTTGCAAGAACTTTTTTTTTCAAGTTTCTATATTCTTTAAGAAAAGTATTTATAACAATTTTTGAATCATACTTAAGCTATTAGTATGTTTATTGGATTATTTCCAGATTTCTTAAAGATCATTAACTGAGAAATACTGTTATTACTTGTATATTTATTGTAAATGTTGACTAATTCATAATAAACTGTTAAGAGTTTATTTTATTTTAAATTACATTTTGTTCACTCTTTATTAACACTCCTAGATGAAACAGATGTTTTCAAGAAAGTTTACAGCTTTTGCATTCTAGACCTATGTTAAATATATGGAAATGCAATGTCATAGAACAAGGAACAACTTGCTGTATTCACTGAACTTCATATACACCACACGAACAGCTAATATTTTAAATCAGTTGCTGAAAATTTCCCACCCATACGCTTCCTAAATCAGTTGCCGAATGTTTCCCATCCATACGCTTCCTCCTACAGAGTCCTTTCATCATTAATGCAACTGACTGGAAAATAAGTTGTTAAGTTCCTTAAGGTAATGCAGTCCTGAGCATATTGAGAAGTCCTTCATTTGGCAAGACTAGGATTTCAAATCCCATCTAGGATATGATGAAACCTTTAATAGGACTTTTCCTAGTTGGAAATTCCACCCAACCAACCATAAATGCTAAACTAATATAATATGAGCATGACTAATTTTCTTGAAAGATATAGCACTATTTTCTTCCAGATAACTGTTTCAGATAACCATAAGGTTATCTGAAATTTTTCAATAATGATAATATCATTGTGTGTGTCTACACACACACACACACACACACACACACATATATACAGGGTGTTCGGGATAAATTTGACATATTTATAATTAATTATATTTTTCCGTAAGTTACATGTATTAACACACACTTCTCTTCATTTAAAAGTTTGGACCCTTCTTCATTCATATACAAGATGTCAGAAAGGATGGATAGCTGGAACCCACCTGAATCATGGAAGAGAATAACTTGTATCATGATGATTCGTGCCCGCCATCAAAATAAGGATATTACGACTGCTGCCCAATGCTCCCTGAATACAGTAAAAACAATCAGGCATGAACTAGAGACTTGCAATGGTGACTACGAGGATGTAGCAAGAAGAAAGATCCCTAGCAGACGATCTGATTGCGTTCGTACAGCAGAATTCCTCGCAAATCTGCAGGAACAGGTGTTGAAGAACCCTGGCATTGGAATTCGGGCTTTGTTCGTGGAGTTGCTAACTGTAGTCAAGCCCTGGATAACAAGGGTAGCCAATGGTAGGCCGTATGTATGGCAGCAGGATTCGGCCCCTTGCCACACCTCTGGGAAAAGTCAAAAATGGTTGTCTGAAAATTTCTACGACTTCACCAGTCCAAATGTTTGGCCTCCAAACTCCCCAGACCTTAACCCCATGGATTATTTTGTATGGGGCGCAGTTGAAAAAGACACCAATCACACTTCCAGTAATACAAAAGCCCAGTTAATGGATAAAATTAAAACAGTTTTTGCGGCCCTTCCCAGGGAGACTGTAGCATCAGCTTGTTCGAGGTTCCGAAGCAGAATTGAAGCTGTGATCGATGCTAATGGTGGTTATTTTGAGTAAATCTTGTTGATAGTATTGTAATTAACTCTGCCTGTAATGTTTTTTTGTCAATTCATTAAATTTAATAGATACAAAGAAGATTTTCTTTTTCCTTACGAAACTGTCAAATTTATCCCGAACACCCTGTATATTCTTCTTTTATGTGGTAGCTAGAGAAATATAAAGGCAAATGTATTTTCATTCCCCTTACCTTGGTTAAGGGAAGGGGAATGAACGAATCTGCAAGGAGAATATGCAATAGTGCATATTTTGTTCTAAATAAACATTGCTCAAGAAGATGGCTTTCATAAAGGAAAAAAAAATAACACACATCGATTGCATATTTATGTAAATCTTGACAAAAATACTGAGATAAAGAGCCAATTGAATCCAACATTATTTCTTAGCCGAATAAAGGAAAATATAAAAGTTCGGCGAGTCCAAGCATAAGCCAACAGGTGGTACATGCTGGGTCAACTCGTAGTAAAGGTGGAGTAAACTCCGATCACTGTCCTTAGTATTTTCTCATAACGTAAAAATAGGCTTCACTTCACCGAAGTGAAGCCTATTGGCTCTTTATCCCAGTAATTTATTAGAGCACCTTTTGGTGACTCGTACAGTAAAGAAATAAAGCTTTGTGTTACTGAAACCTCAGTATTTACATCTAGGTCTACCTACTCACTGACGAAATCTCAAAAAAGGTCGAAACCGGTCTGGGTAGTGACCTTTTCCCATAATGTATAACAGCATACATCTCCTAGGAGTTGTGTTTTATGGGGAAATACTAAGGGCAGTGATCGGATCTTACTCCACCTTTACTACGAGTTGCCCCAGCATGTACCACCTGTTGGCTTGCGCTTGGACTCACTGAACTTTTATAGTTTTCTATATTCGGCATGAAACTCTTAGATAGATTTTCTATCTTTGAGTTTGTTATTCAGCTAAGAAATAATGTTGTATTCAATATCCACTTAATTTGACAAAAAAATTTTAGCAAACAAATACTAAATTTCATATACAGTAATGCCACAAGATATCAACCCTTAAACAGGTAGTATCATATTTATTGGTAACAGAAGAATCATCAAGTTTAAAAGCAAATGTTAGTAAATTGCTACAAAATGTTATGGTTATATCAAAATTATTATGGTATATCAAAAAATAACTAGAAGGAAACATTTCTTTTAAAAAAAAACCTACCTGTTACTTGAGCACAAAGCTGAGAATCTAGCAAAGCCACTTTCAAGAAAAGTTGTTCACCAAGTTCTTCTTTTTCTTTGCAGATATTTTCAATTTCACCCTCTCTAATAAGAAAAAATTTAGGTATACATATCAGTGGCGGCCGGTAAAAATTTTAAGTGGGAGTGCTGCATATACAAAAAACTTTTTTTTCCTAATCAGTAACGAATTTATTAATAAATAAATTTACATATTAAAAATTGCTTTATTAAAAATATTTCATCCTCACCACAAACTAACACCAATAATAAAAGTTTCATATCAATAGCAATGATAAGCGCAAACGAATATCGGCGTTAGATCGCAGTGTATTTGTTTCGTGTAATGATAACTGAAAAAATACAATTCTTTTCATATTTTCAACAGTGACACTCATCATAATTCAGCCTTGTATCTATAATAAATAAATAATTATATGTTATTTTAACAAAATAAAATAAGATTGACAAAAAATAGTTCACCATGCGCACACACACACACACACACCAATAATAAACGTTTCATATCTCACAGAAATAATGTGCGTAAGCATACTAAAGATACACTGCCGTTTGGGCAGTGTCTGAATGACGTAACGTGCAATGACAAGCGCAAACGAATATCGGCGTTAGATCACAGTGCATTTGTTTCGTAATCTAAAGCATTCATGGAACAATTCCAATTATTAACTATTCAATCAATGTCAAAACATAAGCTGTAACCTTTAACATGTTGTATTGCATTTATATAATGCTGTAAGCATTGTTATTATTTATAAACACAACCAAAATTTAAATTTTTCATTTTTTCCTTGGGGGTGCTGCAGTGTCACAGTGCTTATGTACGGGCTGCCACTGATACATATATATCTAATTAGAAATGGCCTATTCATATCCCGTGAGTATGGAATGATTGTTGACTTAGAAATGTAATAATCTTCACTTGATTAAATGTCCAAAAGAAAATCCAGATAAAACTAGAAAAATGTTTACATTTACATTTTTGTTGGTAAGACAGACAAAACTTTATTATTAATCAGGTACAGTGAGTATGAAAATGACAGCCATTTTCATATTGGTAAATTCAAAACTTATTTAACACTTATGTAATTTGAAAGATGGATGCTATTTAAACAAAATAGAATATCACTAATAAAACATCACAGGTTCCTATCATAATTTCAATTCTGGTAGAAAGGCTTATTATATTAGCTATTCATAACTATTATTTTTCAGAAAATTACAATGTATGCTCAGTATTTATTAATTATAATAACTTGAATTAATACTTCCTATATTTCACAACGTTACATCGCCATCATCAGGGATCACAGAACAATGATATGTGCATACAGGCACTAAGGATTATATATAAATAACAGGGCAAAATGAATCAGTTCTGATAGCAGTGTCCTAATTACTGAACTTGAGAATATTCTCAACACTTTCTTAGCCAATGCTACAACCCACAAAATATTAAAACCTTGTAATTGCAACCCCCCCACTTCCAGGACAGAGATTACACAAAGTCTATCACTATTCGATATGTGTGAAACACGTCCAAAAAATTAACAAAAATTCTAAAGAAATACAACCTTAAAACCACTTACAGACCACATATGGGAAAAAAAAAAAAAAAACTGGCATCCCTTACCTGCTCTATCAAGGACCAGTCACATTACCTAAACATACTAGGTGTCTACCAGGCCTCTTGCAGTTGTAAACTGTCCTTCTATGGCCAAAAAGGCAGGATAGCCAATATCGGAATTTCTGAATGACTCTGCAAGGAGAATATGCAATAGTGCATATTTTGCTCTAAAATGTTTTTTAAAACTTTATTTAAAATCCAGTTTATTTTATTTTATAATCCAAGACCTTAGTTATTGGCATAACAATCTAGATTTTACGCAACAACATACAGACCGCACATGTATCTAATGACACCTGTGAATAACTATTACGTCATCAATTGTTTTCATTTTAAAAAAGTGTTCAGATATTTTTTGTATGTTCTCTACTGCTTTTCCTGACAGTGCTGTTAGCTAATTAGAAGTGAAGAATGTCATTAATTCCCTGAAACAGATCTATGAGTCTTACCCAACACTGCTTATTTTTGTGACTCTAGTCTTCATAATTATGACATCAAATTATCCACTTTGTCACCAAAAAGATTTTTCTGAATACTTTTTAAAATGACTAAAAAAGTATTTTTACCTCTTGAAAATGAAGGACATCAGCCTAGACTTGCCAAATTCTATTCCAAACATGTAAGCAAGATCATTGATTTTTATCATCAGGCTTCCACACTGAATCAAAAGACTCACTATGGGAGTTTCATCCTAGCTGTTGGTCATAGCACACATGCGCTATTCCCTTGAATAGTGTGTGTGTGTGTGTGTGTGTGTGTGTGTGTGTGTGTGTGTGTGTGTGTGTGTGTGTGTGTGTTATGACCTTGATTCATTCATTGCTATGTGCTAAGCAACATCTCTGGCACTATGCTTCATTTATTCCTTAATTTCTAGGTTTATAGTATTTCCAAGGAAGGCCTTTGTTCTCCCATCTCTCTCCTTCCCACTTGACAGAGACTGGACTTTTATAGCTGTAAACAGACAAACCAGCCAATGAATTAGTGAGCATGTCCATCTTTTGGTCTTAGTTTGATACTTCAGTTTTCATCAATGAACCAAAGTGAACAGTAAAAAATCAACTAGAGTAACATCAAAACTAAACATGAGAAAGTTCATGTACAAAGAAATGGGGTAGAGTTCACAGAGGAATGACAGAAATACCAAGTTGACATGACTGAAGTTACCAAGACAAAGAAGGCCAAAATAGGTGAAATCCTTGTAAATAATAATATGACTTATTCATGTAAAACACACACAAAAAAAGGAGGAAACAGATATGATATTTAATACTAAACATGAAATCCTGCTTAAACAGGAGCACTCTCAAGTAGAATGATGTGAACAGATTTCAAAATAAGAAATTGACAATGTATTTTGTGTTTACATTCCCACTGAAGATTTGAGTATACACTAAGAAACTCTTTGAACAAATCATTATTATCAAAATAGACTCAATCATGAAAGATCACCCTAGGCTAACAACATATCCAGCAATATGCTTTCAACTTAATATTAACATTTAACCATTCACAAAATAGAAAGAAAAAGCACTGCACTTACTCATCACCACATTTACACAAATGATAATCAAAACAATAACTCCTTAACAGCTTGTGCTAGGCTTAGGTTGCTGTAGATTTTTTCTGTTTTAACAAGTTTAGGAATTTCTAATTTTCAAGGGAAACCATAAAATTCAAGATAGATTATATTAGATAAGAAATTATATTCCTGTTTTAATCCTTAACTCAAGTATGAGTTAAACAAAGTTTGCACATGAAGAATCTTCACAATTTAGTTTTCAGTATCCACCAATCTAGCTCCCAGTGATGTGATCTCAATATAGATCAAAACCAGTCAGCTTGTGATCTTTCCTATAATATATAGCAATATAGATGTCCAAAAGGTAGCATGATGGGCATTATGGAATACTAGGGCCATTTGATGTGAAGTCATCTGCTTGGGTCAAAGATTAAAACAACAATATAATTTCTTGTCTACTATAATTTATCTTGGAACTAAGCAAAAAAACTTTGTAAAACTATCCATAAAAATCAAGATAAAACAAAGCAAGTTTGTGAAACATAAATGGATAAATAAACACATGATTTAATGAGATTTATGTGAAGCCAATTCCAGGCATATATTAAGTGTTGTTTGTTGTAGGGAATAAAATGACTCTAAACTATAAGAATTTACCAAAGCAATGTTGGCATGATAATATAGTTCACTTACCAAACTAGTAAAATATGATTACCACATCTGTGAATATTCTGTTGCTATTTATTCTTATGCTTATTCTTCCAATTGCACTATGGAGGCGCAATTGGAAGAACGACGGTATGTTGCACCCTTCGATTAGAAAAGGCCTAAGTTTGATTCTCGTCATGATGGGAGGAATCTTTATATGGATTTTTTCAATTGAAGGTGAGTTAGCCAATTTCATACAGAGGTAGCAGGGTTTTTTATCTCACATACAGACAAATCGGCCCTTCAGAACACACAAAATTTACAGACAAAAAATACTAGCTGTGGTGATGGTGGTTGTCGGCAGTAGATGGCATTGATGTAGGTGATTGGTAGCAGAGGTTCTGTGTAGTAGTGGAAACGGAGAGTTGTACAGTAGGTGTCCTCCAGCGATGAGTCTTCAGACTCCTTGGAGGTGTCATGAATAATAATAATAATCATCAAATTCCTGACATGTATCCTCAAGGAGTGTACAGGATATGACAGTACTACATGAAAAATTTACATCATTACTAACTTCCTATCTACAATTTTCCTCCAAATCAGTCTGTTACTTGTCAAGACTCCAACATTATCAGATCTTATATTTCTATCGTCTAAGGCACTTTATACCATATCAATCCACCTATATCTTGGTCTTCCTCTGGGTCGTTTTCCTGCCAACCTGGCAGAAAACACTTTGTTTTGCAAATCTTTCCTCGCCCATTCTGTTCAAGTGACCATACCACCTGAGATTACTCTGCTAACATGCTCCTGGATGCTAACAATGTAAAGTTCTTTCCCAATATTCTCATTTTTAATATGATAATGGCATCTGTTCATGTCCCTAAACTTTCTCAGGATTCTCATATCTGTGGTCTCTAGTCTTTGGTCAAGTGTTTTACTTCTAACCAAGATCTCAGATCCATAAGTTAAAATTGGTTTGAACACTGTCTTATACAGTGTTTAGTTTAGTGTTTTGACTAATTTCTCTCTTATTCCATATAAATTTATTCGGTTGACTTCCTACCATATAAGCTTTGTTGATTCTGTTGTATATTTCCATATTTAATTTACCATCTTCACTAAAAATCGTGCCTAAGTAGCTGAAATGTTTTACTTGTTCCACAGGTTCCCCTTTCAAAACACAGCTGACATTTCCAATGATTCTATCTATTTTCATTGTCTTTGTCTTGTCAATGCTGACCTTCATAGCATACCATATCTATTACAACAGTTATTCAATTTAGTCAGGGAATCTTGCAAACTTGTAGCAGATTTATTTAGAAGTATAACATCATCCACATAAAGCAAAGGGCTGACATTAACATCTCCAATTCTGATATCATGTTTAATACCACTTTCCTTCATAATGTGATCCATATAACAGAGGGGATAATGTACATCCTTGTCTCACACCAGATTTAACATTAAACCATCTTCCTGTACTTCCTTCAATTCTAACTGCTGACTTACAACTCAAATAAAGACTAAGTATTGCTTGATACAATGCCCCATCGACACCATATAACTGCAGTGTATTGAATAGCTTCTCTCTTGGCACCTTGTCATATGCCTTTCCCAAATCGACAAAACTTAAATACAGATCTTTGTTATATTCCCATGCTTTCTCGACTATTTGTCGTGAAGTGAAGATCTGATCCTGACAGCCTCTATTTGGCCTGAATCCAGCTTGTTCTTCACCAAGCTTTTCTTCCACAATTCTTCTCAACCGTTTCTCAAGTATACTTGCATAGATCTTGCCAGGAACACTCAATAGGGAAATACCTCTGTAATTCTCACATTCAGTTTTATTTCCCTTTTTATATATGGGTACTATGAGAGCTCTACTCCAATCATCGGGAATTCGTCCCTCTGTCCAGGCTTTCTGAACTATGCAGTGCAGCCACTGTACTTTTATACCACCATACTTCAGCATTTCTGGTCGAATATCATCTACTCCTGCTGCCTTTCCACATTTCAAGCCTTTGATGGCTTTTTCTACTTCAAGTATGGATATGTATTCCCTGCATGCCTGGTCAGTGTTTTTTATCACTATGCTGTCATCACTGCTTGTTTCATTTAGCAGTTTTTCAAAGTAATTACTCCATACTTCAAGGGTATCTTTTTCTCCTGTTTTAATGTCACCTTTATCATCTCTAACTCCTTTTACAGCACTCTTTCCTCCATTTCTAAGCTTCTTCAACAACCTCCGGAATATCTTACCACCTTCCTGATATTTATTTTCTATGTTCTTGCCAAAGTCCTCCGATGGCTTTTGTTTAGCTAGTTTTACACAGTGTTTAGCTTTCTTACATCTGTCTCTGTATTCTCTAAGAGCACAAGCTGACTTATTTATCAGGAACTTTTGATATGCTTTCTTCTTTTCCTTCACTGCCTCTTTAACTTCTTGTGTCCACCATGGAGTTCTGATTTTTCTATTCTTGCAGACAACCTCACCACATGCCTCTCTGGCTGAATCAATCAGGATTTTCTTCAAAGTTTGCCACTGAATCTCCAAGGTTTGGTTCTTGTTCTCAAACTATTTCATTTTTTCTTCAATAATCTTTGTGTATTTTAGTCTACAGTTCACATCTCAGAGCTGCTCAACTTTTATTCACTTTAAAACTTTCTTACATGTCATTCTTTTCAATATGAAATTCAATTTTATCCTGCTCAAGACTAAATAGTGATCGCTTCCAATTTCAAATCCTCTGTACACTCTGGTGTCCTGCACCAGGGAGAGAACATCACTATCAACAATAACATAGTCAATAAAAGTTTTCTTATTCCTTGCCTCTTCTCTCCATGTGAATTTGTTCACATTTTTATGTTGGAACATGGTGTTAGTAATAACTAGTCCTTGTCTTGAGCAGAAATCCAACAGGTATTTGCCATTATTATTAGCTTTGCTCTTTTCTCCAAATTTTCCCAAAACATTTTTGTATATCTGACAATCACTTCCTACTCTGCTATTTAGATCCCCAACAAGGGATCTAAATAGCACCTTTCCTTTTTCATTGTGTCAGAAGCTTTCTCTAGAGCCTCAAAAAATTCCTCTACTTCTACCTTAGTAGAGCTTTCTGTGGGACCATAAGCACAAATACATCTCATTGTCCAGTTCCCCACTCTAATATTTGCCCACATCACTCTACTTGAGACTGTCTGCCATTGAAGAAGATTAGCCTCATATTTAGTGTTGAATACTATGGCTACCCCTTCTTTTCCTTGATTGTCATTGCCTAAATATAACATTTTGCATTTATTGCTCAGAAAGATCTCACCAGTTTTTGTTTCAGTCACCCCTATTATGTCGATCTGGTACTTATCTAATTCCTCAGCTATCTCCATTTCTTTACCATTCAGGCTTCTTATGTTGATAGTACTGATCTTTAATTCTAGTGATGTTGAGTTTGGAGTGTGTTTTCAGATTTGTTCCAGTAGCTGACTTTTTGCTGTCTGCCCTGGTTCCCTGGCGAAAACAACGGGGGACCTTGTTTAACCGGGCGACGCCCCAGCCGCCATGAAATTTTGTCATATTGCACCATCATTTTGTATATTGGTTTAAGCCAATAAGAATACAATTTGATCAGCTAAATCCCAAATTGGTAGCCCATCCTCGTTCGTTCAGTATTCAGGTAGTTTATTCTCGTGTCCAATGTCCAATCCTCACCTTCTCGTGGTGCACCCTGTTGGGTGCACCACGAGAAGGTGAGGATTGGACATTAGGTCAGAAGCCCTGGTCGGTTCTCCACATTCCTTTAAAGGCTATGTGCAGGTCTGCTCTCAGTTATACAGCTTTGACCCTTTAGCATCCCTAATAATAATAAAAATGCATCATTCTGTAGTGTGTTTAGAGTTACAATTTAATCTTTTAAATCAACAATAAGGACTATCAAGTTTTCTGGATACTGGGGACAATTATTTTACTACCCTGTTTAAGATGACCACTTCTTTCTGTAATATGTCATTAAAATATGGAATTTCTCTTTCTTTTAATAAATAAAATAAACTGAAATGTGTTCATACTTAACTTTATATCTAGAAACCTTAAAATTTAAAATGAATGCTGAAACTTGTAATGTGGAAACAACTGGAATGCTGATATATATATATATATATATATATATATATATATATACTTGATCTTCTACTCGGTTGTAATGATACATTTTAGAGAATAAATTTTAAATGACTTTAAACCGAGATAAAATATTAAATTTTAATGATAATGATACAACTAGTTTTAGCCTTTTACCACCTTCTTTAGGTATCAACAAAAGGTAGAACACAGTAATAAAAAATTGAAGTTACAAAAAACTGAGAATTACAGGCAAAAAATGCAATACATAATTGACACAAAAAAGTTGTATTTTTCAAGTCGTTCTATCTAAAGTGCTATTGTTTGTTGTATGTGCTTGCAGGTTCTCATGAGTGCGAGTATTGAACAACTGCAGTATGGCTATCAGGGATGTTATAACTCAAATTGCTGTTCAAATATTCAGGATTAAGGAGGATTTCTCTGGACTCCACGATTTTTTTTTCAAACTCATCACTAAAGTGAAAACTCAGTTTGCTGGGATAAATCCGAAAACTTTTTCGGATTTATCCCAGCAAACTGAGTGACTCTGTAGATCGTCAAGAGGTTTACTAGAGAAAAGAACATGACTGGATAGCGCAGATGCATGTGATCTTTTATAGGTGATGTCTCTCTTATGCTCCTCAATACGCAGTTCAACAGATTTGTTAGTCTGTCCAAAATAAGGAATATTACAGTCGCACCATAACTTGTAAAACCTGGATATTTCAGGTTATGATGAATAGGCTTCGGATGGCTTATAAGAGAACGGACTTTAGGGAGTGTAGTGAAAAATGCCCTGATGTTGTATTATTTAAGGACTTTAGCCTATTTATTGGAGACTGAACTAATGTAAGGTATTGAGATGCTACCTTTAAAATCAATAGTTTCCATAGTACGCTGCCTAGAAGGATCCAGAAGAAATTTCTTAATTGTTTTTTCAGAATATCCATTTTGTTTAAAGATAAGAGAAAGTTGTTCAATTTCTTTTTGGAGTTCATCTGGTTCATTTAAAAGAGATCGTGCTCTAAGGTAGAAATAGTTCTGAGCTTTTGTGGTGGAAAGTAATGAGATTGACAGTGCAGATATCCGTTAGTATGAGTTGGTTTTCGGTATATAGAGATTTTAAATCTATCAGAGCATCGTGTAAGAATTATATCCAGGAAAGGAAGGTAGTTATTTCGTTCTAGTTCGGCAGTGAATTTTATATTAGAATGCTGGTTGTTAAGAAGTTGAAGAAAATCCATGAGAGATATGTGTCCATGACTCCATATAATGAAAATGTCGTCAACATAACATCTCCAAAGTTTCGGCTTAAATGAGAAGGACGATATGGCTTTTGTTTCAAAATCTTCCAGGAAAATGTTTGCTAGAAGTGGGGAAAAAGGGTTGCCCATTGCTAGGCCTTGGTTTTGTTTGTAAATGGAGTCCCTATATCTGAAGTAGCCAGATTAAATACAATGCTTTAGTAAAGCAAATATCTTTTTTAGACAATTTGTCCTTAAGTAATGTTAATACCTCCTCAGTAGGGACGTTAGTAAATAATGACATAATGTCAAAACTTGCTATGATATCATTTTCACTGATTGAAATATTTTTGATATGAGAAACAAAGTCTGTGGTGTTTTTGATGAACGATGAAGATTAATTGGAGAAACACCTTTATCCCCCCCCATACACCTTCCAATTAATGGCTTTATCATTAATGAAACTGCTCTCTTTAAATTTTTTCATCCAGTTTGTAACCAAATTTCTGTGCAGTGCTTCATGATGTAATGAGCCCTCAATTTTCAGATAAGCTTAGGTGTTGATGGTTATTCATGACTTATTTTTCGCGGTATTAACAACACCACAAACACTTTTATCAACAAAGATGTTTTATTAACGCTTATATTTCGCTGATTTTCAACTCAGCATCATCAGAACACAACACACATGTAAACGCAACAGTGAGTGAGTGAAACAATATAATTGCAAAAGACAAAAGATCTAAAGTCCTATTTTTGGCGCCCTCTAACGGGAAAAAAAAAAAAAAAAAAAAAAAACAGCAGTTATCCAGGACTTTTTTTTTTTTTCCCCCCCGTTAGAGAGCGCCAAAAATAGGACTTTAGATCTTTTGTCTTTTGCAATTATATTGTTTCACTCACTCACTGTCGCGTTTACATGTGTGTTGTGCTCTGATGATGATGCTGAGTTGAAAATCAGCGAAATATAAGTGTTAATAAAACATCTTTGTTGATAAAAGTGTTTGTGGTGTTGTTAATACCATGAAAAATAAGTCATGGCTAGCCCTCAATTTTCTTCTGATGGCTGATATAGACTACAGATCAGCTACTCAGAGAACAAAATTGACCTTCTCTTTGACTGAAGTCATTCAGTATAGTGTAGGATTTATAATATTGGAAAATAAAAGAAAGAAATTAGAACAAAATAATTAATTAACAACGTTATTTAAATCCTGAATTAATTTCTTCTCTGTTGCATTTTGCAGATCGTTTACATCTTATGTAGAAGTGAAGTTATTACAAATTCAAATTGCATAAAGACTTCATAGACACCCTGTGCATGTGTGTTTAGTCAGAAAATAACGACTATAATCTTAAGTTGAGAAATTTATAACTTAGTAACATATGTTCCTATATAACCAGCAAATAACACTGTTTAGATTTCTTTTAGGCAACACTAATTTGAAGTGAAGCTGATAAAACCAACTATAAAAAGTCTTTTAGTAAGAAAATTTTAGTTCTACGACTTTAGTGTTGCAAATCATCATTTATCCTGCTCTGCTAATGTAGTAAGTTGGCAATTTTTTTAAATCGCCTTACTTTATTCTATCTATCTTTGTGTGGCACAGAAGTTGCTACAGGTCTGAGAGACTATTTTTGGAATCAGCATCAGATATGAATCACTCCTTTAAACACAACTAGCGTGGCTTTATTAATTTGTCAAAAATCTAGGAGACAGCAACTCTAAACCATTCCTTGTACTAAATAATAATATTTGGTTTACCAATCAAGTGTTGATCAATTTTATTAACTGAACCAACTAGTTTTGCCACACTTATCTGTTGGCATCTTCAGGGCACTCACATATAGGTTTAAACAATCTCACAATTATGCGTAACTGCAAAACTATTCTTGTCAGTTTTGCAGTTACGCATAATTGTGAGATTGTTTAAACCTATATGTGAGTGACCTGACCTGAAGATGCCAACAGATAAGTGTAGCAAAACTAGTTGGTTCAGTTAATAAAATTGATCAACACTTGATCGGTAAACCAAATATTATTATTTACTAATTTATGTTCAAGAAAATAACCTTCATGATCATTCCTTGTACTGTTTATCCCAATGAGTATGGGAAAAGCTGTTTTTCAAGAAATTGGTTAATAGTTTCCTTCTCTCTCCCACACACACAGGCACAGGATTGACAGACTATGCTCCTGATATTCTTTCACACAGAATTAAATGAAAGAAGAAAACTGTGCTGCACAGAAGTTGCTACAGGTCTGAGAGACTAATTTTGGAATCAGCACCAGATTATGAATCACTCCTTTAAACACAACTAGTATGGCTTCATTAATTTTCCAAAGATCTAGGAGACAGCAATTCTAAACCATATTTAGTCTGATCTCCCTAAATTAACTCTGCTTTTATCCAGCCCGTAGAGGATGCTTGGAAGAACATTAGTTGTTTTATAGTTAAAATATGAACTGTTTCTACAACAATCTGAGTGCTGCATACCACAGTTGAAATTTGTACCTCTGAAGATAATAGAAATCCAGAAAATAAGTAAGGAAATAAATCAATTATTGATTTTCTTCTGGGCGTTATTTACGCTTGAAGCACCATTGTGAAATGCAATCACTTAGGATTGATATAAATGCATATATAAGAACTCCATTATCAGATTATATGCGAAATATCTAGAAGTAAGAAATAAAATGAAACAAGAAATAAAATAAAGTAAGAAATAAAACATAATATTTCAATATATATTTGAGTTCTGATCAAACTCAGCTGAGCATGTTTACTGAAAAATAAATTGCAAGCACTTTTGATGTCCAATTAAGAAGAAACTCCACAAAATTTATTTTAATAACATCAAATGTTTCAATAAGTATCTAAAACTAAATATAAAGAGCAAATAAAATATTAAGTAATAAACCTACATCATGTCAAGGCATCTCATAGCTTCCATCAAGAATATCTAATCCTTAAGCAGCTCCACAAGTACTTCACTGGATCTGTCATTTTCTATTTTGTCTCACAGTTTTTTTATCCTTCATTACAGAGTCAGAGATTTGAGTATTTCAGTTGTATCAAGAGGTGAGATAAGTCAGTAATACTTCTTGAGTAGCACACAAATGCTTTGCATTCCTAATCACATACACTTTGTCAGATTTCTCTCTGTGCTTGGTTTGAGTATTCTGAAATATTCAAAGTTCTTAAAAATAAATTATGCTTATGACAGATCAATACAAAAAATTCTTCAGTTATGAATAATCTAGGTAAATGTCCTTTTAAGAAAACTAATTCATGTTTTTACTAAAATAAAAAGCCAAAAGGCTTCACTTTGGCAATACAAAATTATATAAATTAAGTGGATATTAAATCCAACATCATTTCAAAGCCAAATACAGAAACTATAAAAGCTTCGTGCAAAAACTGACTAGAGAGCTTGCAGGAATACACTCGCCACCATACTACGAGTTGTCCCTAGTCGAACCTTATAGGAGCGATGAACGCCCATCGCTCATATATTTGCCTCCTATTGGTTCATTTTGATAAGGTTTCACTAGTCTGACAGCTGTTTCAAACTCATTGGTTTTCGTCAGAGATTAGGGAGAAACTTAAGAGAGCAAAAACTCTCAGTACTAAGGAACTCGAAGCACTGGAAAGGCGGTAAATTTGGTCAATTTTTGCACAAAAGTTTTACAGTTTCTGTATTCTTCTTCAAAATGATGTTGGATTTAATATCCACTTAATTTATTAAATTCATGTTATTACATCAGATCTATGCATTATATTGTTATTATTATCAGACCCTCCAGGAAGTCAATTACTCATCACTAGAAGTCTTCCATCACATGCACAGCTCATCATACCGTGACGTCAATGCATTCACTGTCTCCACACTTCCAAGCAAGTATTCCAACTACCCACAACACTCCATGCAAAAAAAACTACTCCTCACCCCTCTTTGCTCACTCTTTCCTTATACAGCTTCCTGGGATGGTCTCTTGTTCTTACCCTGTCTCCACATATTCTACGAAACATCTAACCCACATTAATCTGGTAATAATCTCTTACCAACTTATGTCTCAATCATGTTCACCCTCATCCTTCTCTACACTAGACACTGAAATTTGCATTCTCTCAATCTGCCTTCATACTCAACATTCTAGAGACCAGAAACCACCTCAGAATTCTTCATCCTTTTGAAAACCAGTGACCAAATCTGTACACAGTAATCCAAATGCAGTCTGATCAAAGCCTTATACAATAGAATCATAACATCCTTACTCCTACATGTCAGTGTTCTATGCATCATAGCCATAGCACACTGTGCTGTCGCACAATTTTAGCAAAATATCCCAGAAATTTCAGGTCCTTATCTCCCCATATCCCTCATCTCTACCTCCTCACCAAAGAGTTTTTATTTCCTATCTATGAAAGCACAGCCTTCAGAAAGGAACACTTAAGTTAAATGAAAACAATGCTTATCAAACCATTACATTCTCAAGCAATGCCTTCCACTTACTATCCACTTATTATACAAAAACCTGCTCTCTACTCCTTTACTCACACCCACCTCATACAAGTTCCAGGCAGGACCACCATGTGTAGGTGTACAGGCTGTTCACTGCACAAGGGTGGTTAATCAAAAAGGTGGCATTTTGATTGATTATATGTATAATAAAATTTATTTTTATCACACCATTTAAAGAATCCCAGAATTATATACAGGGTGTTAGGGATAAATTTGACATATTTATAATTAATTATATTTTTCCGTAAGTTACATGTATTAACACACACTTCTCTTCATTTAAAAGTTTGGACCCTTCTTCATTCATATACAAGATGTCAGAAAGGATGGATAGCTGGAACCCACCTGAATCATGGAAGAGAATAACTTGTATCATGATGATTCGTGCCCGCCATCAAAATAAGGATATTACGACTGCTGCCCAATGCTCCCTGAATACAGTAAAAACAATCAGGCATGAACTAGAGACTTGCAATGGTGACTACGAGGATGTAGCAAGAAGAAAGATCCCTAGCAGACGATCTGATTGCGTTCGTACAGCAGAATTCCTCGCAAATCTGCAGGAACAGGTGTTGAAGAACCCTGGCATTGGAATTCGGGCTTTGTTCATGGAGTTGCTAACTGTAGTCAAGCCCTGGATAACAAGGGTAGCCAATGGTAGGCCGTATGTATGGCAGCAGGATTCGGCCCCTTGCCACACCTCTGGGAAAAGTCAAAAATGGTTGTCTGAAAATTTCTACGACTTCACCAGTCCAAATGTTTGGCCTCCAAACTCCCCAGATCTTAACCCCATGGATTATTTTGTATGGGGCGCAGTTGAAAAAGACACCAATCGCACTTCCAGTAATACAAAAGCCCAGTTAATGGATAAAATTAAAACAGTTTTTGCGGCCCTTCCCAGGGAGACTGTAGCATCAGCTTGTTCGAGGTTCCGAAGCAGAATTGAAGCTGTGATCGATGCTAATGGTGGTTATTTTGAGTAAATCTTGTTGATAGTATTGTAATTAACTCTGCCTGTAATGTTTTTTTGTCAATTCATTAAATTTAATAGATACAAAGAAGATTTTCTTTTTCCTTACGAAACTGTCAAATTTATCCCGAACACCCTGTATATAATGTCCGTATGATGTATTCAGCCAGTATTCATTTAGACATAGTATAGCTGTGGTTGCGCACATCTGGTATTGTCATTGTGTTATTGTATCTTGTGTGATCTCACATATATTTGAATTGACTGTTTTTCGAGAGAAGCCAATGAATATAATCCTAGTTCAAAATGAAAAATATTACTCAATAATTCCAGTTTGTGACCAGTTTGTGAGTCATCAGTAGTTGTTAAGATCTTGGAGAAAGTAGTGAGGGACCGTATACAGCACTGGGCAGATGAGGGTATTGTTATCTGTGAGAGTTAACATGGATTTGTGAAAGGGCGCTCTTGTTTTAGCAATATACTAGCCTTTTATAATAAAGTTACAAGAACATTAGATGAGGGAAAGGCATATACTGCCATTTTCTTAGACTTAGCGAAGGCATTTGACAGGGTGCCACATGATAAGCTGTTATTTAAGTTGCAGCACATGGGTCTGGATGTCAGATTGGTCAACTGGATTCAGGATTGGCTGTCTGATAGGTATCAGGGAGTTGTGTATGGTGGGGCAGTTTCAAGGAGGCAGAGCGTTACAAGTGGGGTCCCACAGGGCTCAGTACTAGGACCTATATTGTTTAACCTTTATATCAATGACATAGCCAGTGGATTGCAGGGGGATATTCAGTTGTTTGCGGATGATGCGAAGCTGGGAAGGATTATTAGTAATAGTGCAGATGTGGTAGCCCTGCAAGAGGATTTGAATAAGCTAGACAGATGGGCAAATGAATGGGGCTGTCAGTTTAATGCAGCAAAATGTAAGGTCTTGAAGTTTGGGAAACATCAATGGGATGCTGCATACTCTATGGGAGGAGTTATACTGGAGGAAGTAGGGGAGACAAGAGATCTGGGATTGATGATTGATAGAAACCTGAAATTTAGGGGACATATTGCAAAGGTGGTGAAGGTAACAGAGAGGATTGCTGCAATTATGAGAAGGACACTGACCTGCAGAGATAAGAGGGTTATCATTCCGTTGTATAAGTCTCTGATCAGACCACACTTAGACTATTGTTCTCAGATTTGGTCCCCAGGATTTGAAGGGGATAAATTAACTGTGGAAAGGGTACAAAGACGGATGACAAAGATGGTTTCAGGACTGTACAAGGATAGTTATGAGGATCGGCTGAGGGAATGTGGACTGCAGAGTTTGGTGGATAGAAGAAGGAGAGGTGATACGATTGAGACTTTTAAACTGTTGAGAGGTGGTTACAGGGTTGACACTGGGGAGTTCTTTTGCTTGGTTGAACAGTGGGAAAGAGTGATGACAAGAGGCCATTCCTGGAAGTTATGAAAGAAAATGGAGGGTGGTTGAACCGTGGAATGCATTGCCTGATGGAGTGGTGAGAGTGAGAACGGTCAATGAGTTTAAGGAGTGGTATGATAGACTTTGTGTTTCTTAGGGGGGGGGGACCTCCCCTTGATGAGTCTTGACAGACTTTATGTTCTTAGGAAGGATCTCTCACGATGAGTTTTTTGACTCCATGGAGGCCTGAATAATAATAATAATAATAATTCTATATACAACTAGATTTGCATATCATAACAAAAATAAAAACATAGCAGAAATTCACGAATATTTTTTTTTGATTTTGTGCAGTTGAGGATATCACTGGTCAGGGATTATAGGAATTTATTTTAAATCATTTACGATCACTGAATCTCAATATTTCTAATTTATATGACCAAAGATATGGCAATGATGCTGCGAATATGTGTGGTAAACATGACAGGCTTCAACAAAAAATTATTGAAACTAATTCTAGAGCTTTCTTTGTTCCATGTTCCACATGCTCATTATTATTATTATTATTTGACACTTCCAGGGAGTCCAAAGACTCATCGAGGGAGAGTGTGCCAACGATTAGTCCCCTTCCAACTACTAACCGCGCTCAAACTTACTTAACTGAGCCATTAGTAGCAGAGGCTCTACCAATCGACCAACCTTTGCCGGCCTTTAGTAGTAAATTAAATTTAGTAAATTAAATTTAAATTATTCTCTAAATCCAGAGTAATTTATTAAAAAAGGGTGGCACACCATTTGGCAACTCGTATAGGTAGAGATGACCTGCGAATGCTTCTGCCTGGTATATCAGCTTGGGCCTGGCTCCCACTGAAGAGACCTCAATAAAGGTCGAAACTAGTTTGGGTAGTGGCCCTTCTCTTAATGCATAACATTAGACATATCCGCAAGGAGATGTGTTTTGCATTAAAGGAGATACTGAGACAGGAGTGTTGGTAGCTTGCTACACCTTTGCAACGAGTTGCCCTGGTGTTGTATCACCTTAACCCAGTCCTGAAGATACTTTCAGGCGCAAACTTTGTTTGCTCACACTTGGATAAAGGATTAAACTAAATTTATTATAAATTTAGTAGTTTATACTACTAAATTTAATTTAGTAGTTTATAATACGGCAAAAATATCTTTTGAAACAGTTTTTTTTGCATTGTCCAATTATTTTTCCACTTCTACTAAGTGATGGGCTATATTGAATTCTCATATTCAACATTTAACTTTAACACCGTTGTCAAATAGATGATGGGAAAGCCATATAGAAGCAATAAAGCTTCTTAAAATTAACATAAATGAAATTTATCAAGCTCTCTTGGAAATAATTGAAGACACATCTAAAGATATCGAATCAAGAGTGCAATCTAATAATTATGTTTTAAAAATTATGTTTCTTTGTTCAATTATTATATGTCATGATATTTTAACCGAAATTAATGTCGTTAGTAAAATTATGCAAAACTCTTCATTTAATATACAAACAGTTATTGAACGTGTTAAACAAATTACAAAAGCATTAACAGATTATAGGACAGATCAAGATTTTAAAAGTGTTATTAATTCTGCAGAGAAGATGGCAGATATTTTGGATGTAGAACCATTTTTTTCAGACATTCAAAAAAGGAAAAAAGTAAAGAATATTTCGTTATGAAGCAAAAATACACTTCTTTTTTTGTGATATTAGACAGTACTCTATCATTTCTAACTGAACGGTTTATGTTGTTAAAGAAGAATAATCAAATATTTAAAATCATCCATAATGCAAACACATTGAAACAATGGAAGGAGGAAGATATCTTAAACACTGCAACGATTTACACTTAAAATTAAGCAATAATAAAAATTCAAATGTCCTTTTCGAAGAACTCAAAACTTTACAATGTTTCATAAAAAAGATCTATCTCTTCATGATTTGTTAAACTCCATATATGAGAACAAAATGGATAGTTTAGACTTAGGTGAATTAATTAAGAATTTTGTGGCATTAAAAGCATGAAGGGTACAAATTTTGTGATTTTATACTGTACATGAGGTCATTCATTTTTCGTATGTATATATCATTCAAACTTATTTTGTTATACATATAATTATATACTTTACTTTTCATGTGATTTCCTTGTTTTGTTTTGTGTGATTACTCTTGTACTTATTACTGTAATAAATAAATATTATAATTATACAAATATTTCATTTTTTAATTACTTTCATTGACTTTCAAGGGGGTGGTTTGTTAAAGTTTGCACAAAGGCAGCTCATATGCACTCCCAGCAGCACTGCTTCTAGGAATGACCTCTTATTCTGTCTCCTGCCCTAAAAAAAGCTCCTGTGTATCAATTTAGTATCCTTCACCAACCTGCCAATCAAGACCCTCAATCCTTGCATGCCCTCTGTTATATGCATGCCCTCTGTCTGAGGTAGATGTCCCTCAAAAACTCAAGAAACTCATTTGCTTTACTTCCACTTGCTATCTCATCATTCCAGTCTATATTGCCATAATTAAAATTGCCCATAATGATCACCCTTTTCTTATTAGCTTTTCTAATTTGATCATACATTTCATTATCACCATCATCCACATTACCTGGTCTATAACAACATCCAACCAAGTATTTGATTCCATTCACCTCTATCTCACACCATACTGCCGCAAAACCACTGGCACTATTTCCCTCTTGCATATCTACCTTGTATGGACATAACTCTTTCTCTATCATCAATAGCACTCCCCTTCCCTTTAACCCCTTCTATCCTCATGAAACATATCATACCCTTCCATCTCTATTCCTGTCAGGATGTCATCCTCCTCCAGCCATGTCTAACTTATTCCAACAATCTTTGGGTGAACAGACACAATTAGTGCAACCATTTCATCTGCCTTGTTTCTTATACTTCTATCATTTGTATACAAACACAACTGCTCATTTCTGGATCTACACCAAGTTCCACTGATACATCAAGCAATACTTAGTCTTTATTTGAGTTACAAGTCAGCAGTTAGAACTGAAGGACGTATACAAGAAGATGGTTTAATGTTAAATCTGGTGTGAGACAAGGATGTACATTATCCCCTCTGTTATTCATTATCTATATGGATCACATTATGAAGGAAAGTGGTATTAAACATGATATCAAAATTGGAGATGTTAATGTCAGCTCTTTGCATTGTGCGGACAATGTTATACTTCTAAATAAATCCGCTACATGTCTGCAAGATTCCCTGACTAAATTGAATAACTGTTGTAATAGACGTGGTATGAAGGTCAGCAATAAAAAGATAAAGACAATGAAAATAGGCAGAATCGTTAAAAATGTCAACTGCACTGTGAATGGAGAACCTGTGGAACAAGTAAAACATTTCAGCTACTTTAGGCACGATTTTTAGTGAAGATGGTAAATTAAATATGGAAATAGACAACAGAATCAACAAAGCTGGTATGGTAAAAAGTCAATTGAATAAATTCATGTGGAATAAGAGAGAAATTAGTTGGAACACTAAATTAGCTATATACAAGACAGTGTTCAAAGCAGTTTTAACTTATGGATCTGAGAGCTGGGTCAGAAGTAAAATACTTGACCAAAGACTAGAGACCGCAGATATGAGAGTCCTGAGAAACATTAGGGGGTGTGAACAGATTTCATCAATGGCAATATCATATTAAAAACAAGGATATTAGGAAAGAACTTGACATTGTCAGCATCCAGCAATGCATTAGCAGAGCTAACCTCAGGTGGTATGGTCACTTAAACAGAATGGGAGAGGAAAGATTAGCAAAAAAAAAAAAAAAAAGAAGTGTTCTCTTCCAGGTTGGCAAGAAAACGACCCAGAGGAAAACCAAGATGTAGGTGGATTGATACGGTACAAAGTGCCTTAGACAATAGAAATATAAGATTTGAAAATATTGTGGTCTTGACAAGTAACAGACTGAGTTGGAGGAAAATTGTAGATAGGAAGTTAGTAATGATGGAAATTTTTCACGTGGTACTATCATATCCTGTACACTCCTAGAGAGTACTTGGCAGGAGTTTGATGATGATGATGACTTTTCATATGCGATTTCCTTATTTTGTGTGATTACTCTTGTACTTATTACTGTAATAAATAAATATTATAATTATACAAATATTTCATATTTTAATTACTTTCATTGACTTTCAAGGGGATGGTTTGTTAAAGTTTGCACAAAGGCCGCTCATATGCACTCAGCAGCCCTGCCTTCTAGGAATGACCTCTTATTCTCTGTCTCCTGTCCTAAAAAAAGCTCCTGTGTATCAATTTAGTACTTATCCTTCACCAACTCGCCGGCCTGGTTGGCCAAGTGGTTAACGTATCCTCTCTCCACTCAAAAGGCTGCAGGTCCGAATCCCACCATGGGCATGGATTTTTGTGATTGTCTGTGAAAATACTAGTGGTGGTGGTGGTAGTGGTCAGCAGTAGATGGCATTGGTGTAGATGATGAAAGTAGTTGGTGGAGATGGAGAGTTGTAGAGTAGGTGTCCTCTGTCAATGAGTCTTTGGACTCCCTGGAGCGTGTCACATAACAACAATATTTCAATTATATCATCACCACGATGCTAAACCAGAAAATGTGAAAAAACACACTTTTCACATTAAAGAAATGTTTACCTATTATCTATAATTGATAGTCAAAATTGATCTCAATAGTTAAAAGGAGTGTTAAAGTGGTAATAACTTCAGCAGTAAATTCTAAAACTTGAAAGCATTGAATTTTAATTCAATAATTAAATTACTTTTCTGCTCTCCTGAAAAGTAGCCATATGCAGATATCACTCCTCCTCTTCCTCCTAGTTTATTATATCATAAAAAAAAAAAATTGTGGTATTATATTTGCTATTATTGCACATATAAAGAACAAGAGATTTGCCATTAGAGGATGAATGTAGGCAGATAGTAGTTTTAAGGGTTACGGCAAGATAAGTTAAATTGTTTTATTTATTAGTGTTTTAATAACAAGCAGATTTAAGTTGAATTTTGTTATGTGATAACTTGGATTGATATGCAGTGTTCAGTTGAGTTTTTAGGTTGTGTACACAGTCTTGCTATAAATACTGACAACTTCCTCACACACACACACACACCTTTACCCATGTTGCCCACAGAACTGCTTGAGCCTGGTTCCTTTAGTAGTGAGGTGCACAGCCAACATTCACATGCTTATCAATAGAAAGAGTTGTCTAGGTTAACATGCAGTGGGGAGATTATGAGAACTGTGCAGCCGTAATAGCACTTCACAAGGTTGGAATGCAGCTACCTGTTATTTTCAACATGCTAAAAACACTCCAGATCAGCAGGATGTTTGTATATCAGACGATTAACTGTTATAATGATACAGAAAAAATATCTAACTGCCAAAGAACAGGTTAACAATACTGCATTAGGATGCAACAGCTTGTGAGGGCTGGGAAAGCATGCCTCTGCTGTAATCCTGTGAGAATGCAGAAAACGATGTCGCAAAAGATGAACATTTTGCAGAAAACGATGTCGCAAAAGATGAACATTTTGCAGAGAACGATGTCACATGTATTAACTGATGAGCTAGGTGTGAGAGCCTATCATCATTCTACTGGACACCTCCTAACACTACAACTCATTCAGCAGAGGGTGATAAAAATCAAGGCACTTCTCCAGCAGTACACAAACAACAGACATGGAGATATCTTCTTTACAGATGAAAAGATTTTCGGCATTAAAGACTTGTTTAACCACTAAAATGATCTAGTATATGCCCCAGATGGTAGCACAGCATGTGCCATATTACCTAGGATTCAGAGAGGTCAACACCCTGTGTCAGTGATGGTTTGGTGAGAGTGACATATCGGGAGAGGGAGTATCCAAGTTGCATTTTTGTGAGAAAGTGTTCTTGTCTTGAAAACTCTAGAAAAGAGAGAGTATGACTCACACTGGAATAGTGTGCAAGAAAGAATGCAACTGACAGCAAGACTGAGCATGATGCAAGACTTTAATGTGATGTTGGTGAAGATGAGGCAAAAATTGAAGTGTATGCAGAGTGAAATGAAGACTGTGAATTTGAATGGAAAAGGGAGGAAGAATAAAATGAAATATGGCTGAGTGAAGGAGTAATGAATGACTTGAGAGTGGCATCATATGACATTTCAAATATTCTAGGAGTGGTAAATGAGAGAATGCACAAGGTTCTTTTCCATGAGGGAGAATTGATAGAGGCATTGGATATAAGGAGTAAGTAAGCAAGCAAGAGAGTGGTAATAGAGACAAATGATTTTGTTGGGAACATGTCAGGAATTTGTTGAGGAAAAAGAACTGATATCGGTATGTTACCCAGGTATGAGAATAATGAAATGAGATGATGAGCAATGATCATGAATAGAATGTGTGTGAGGAGCTATATGAGGAGAAAGGAGTGCTGTTTGTAAACATGTGGGATGAGTCTGTGGAAGGAAGACTAATCACTACGGTGAACAGGAAATCAGAGAAAGTAAGAAGTGATGAGGGTAGAAAAGAAAGGAATGCTTGTAAATGTAGTGTTAGTGAGAAGAATAAGAGAAATGAAATATCAAGACAGAAGAAAATGGAGGAGAATGTCAGAGTAGACAAGGAGACACTGCCTGAGAAGTAAGGATACTGGAGGGAGTAGTGAATGTATGAATGTAAGCAAACAACAAAGGAATGGGGGCTTGGGATGCAAGGAGAGCATTTGAATCTGGAGAAAATTACAGGATTGAAATAATAGTGAGGAATGGGGAGAAGAATGCAGGAGACATTATTATTATTACATGACACCTCCAAGGAGTCCAAAGGGGCTCATTGAGGGAGGGCACCTACTCTACAATTCCCCATCTTCACCACTTAATCCACTAACTACAGTGAACCCCACTACCAATATTTACATCAATGCCATCTATTGCCCGACACACTAGTACTTTTTTTCTGTAAATGCATGTGTTCTCAAAGCCTATTTGTCTGTATGCAAGATGAAAAACCCAAGTTATATCTGAGAAGTAGTGCTGTTAAGACTTGTTACAGACCTGGAAGTGAACTACTATGTTCGTAAAAGTATCATTTCATTATCCTTATTTCTGAAGTATCAGAAATAAGGATAATGAAATTATTGCAGCGATTTAGTATATTAGCCTAAAAATTATTATATTAGATAGGATATATTCTTATTTTAATCCTTACTCAAGTTTTAGCAAACAAAGTTGCATGTGAATTATCTTCATAACTAGTATACAGAATGTCGACTTCACATCATCTACCTCAGTATACCATAATGCAAAGCACACTTCTTTTAAGACATGAATGTTGCTATGCATTATGGAGGAGTCATTATCTAGATTGGTTTCAACCTTTATTTGAGGATTTCATTGGCTCTATATCCTTGGGTTCCAAACACAAGTGATCTCAAAATGTCACTCTCTCATGTCGCTCAGAAAACACTTTGCATCTTTTTATTCCACCCAAACAAGTGCCAAACCTCAGTCCAGCACAGCCAAAACCCAAGTGCCAAGCATTTTTATCTGCTCTACACAGCAGATAAAAACTGTCAGTGCACACAAGCCTACTATTCCACCCAGAGAGACCAGAAGGAGCCCTTCAGGGCAGTTCCCAAACAAACAGTATTAATATCATCAGTGGAAGTCAGATCCAGGGTGATATGACTGAATCAATGAAGAAGTCATATTTTCTATATAACAGTAGTCAAATGATGTATCACCAAATTATCAATACTCTGGATCCGAGATTAGATATACTGTATATATATATTTTATTTGGTTTAAAGTACCAGACAAAAATTTTTATTCTTGTTTAAATCCTAAGTACAAGCAAGCAAAGTTTGTGTGTGCAGTATCTTCACAAGTAGTCAACTTGTATACAGAGGATGTTGACTTCACATATCAATTGCCTTAGTATCCCATACTACAAAACACACTTTCTTTTAGAAGTGTATATTGCTATGCATTATGGGAATGCTCTCTAATTAGATCACATTTGGCCTTCATTGAGTTTTCAAGAGTGGAAGCCAGACCCAGGATATACTAAGGTATATTATTAAGAGAGAGACCTCGAGGGAGTCAGGGACTCATCGAGGAAAGCCACATACTACATGCACCATCCATCATGCTTATTCTTGAATTCATTCACACTGCTTGCACACACAACATCCAATAGCGATCCATTCCAATCACACACTACCCTATGAAAGAAAAATCCAACCCTCAACCCGTTCTTAGCAGCATTCATTCTTAGCTTCCAAGGGTGACCTTTCCCCACTCTCCGTAAAATGAAAAATTCCATCAAAGGAAATCCTGTATGACCCGTTCAAAAGGTTGTAAGTCTCAATCATATCACCCCTCTTTTTCCTGTCTGCTGCATGACAAGCTAGGGTACATGCTGGGAGATAGATAATACACTTGTAAGATCAGATGGTTATTGGTTCTTTGAATGATACTAACAAGTTTTGTATGTGTAGGGGAAAAACAGTGCCCCCCCCTCCAAAAATTTACCTAATGGTGAGCTGCATAGTTCTGATTTTGGGTTCTTGCTGTTTAATTATTTATTAATGATTTTTTTCATGTGACCTGCCGGTGGATATTCAGTGATCGTTGATAATGGGAAATTTGGGAGAATTATAAGAAATGATACTAGAAGATTTAAGCAGACTTAGTTTGAATGAATGATTGGAAATGAAGTTTTAATGTTAATAAAAGAATGATGTTGCACTTAGGAGTGCAAACGTATAAGACTGGTGGAAAGTGCTTCAGGAATTGGATGAGATTTAGAATCTGCATATGAATGGCTGACAGTGGGCACACTGCAAGTCTTATGACAACTAGTTTCTGAGTTCTTGAAAGTTTCACTTAGTTTCTACTGTAAATTAAAGATAACAAGAAATTATATTCTTGGTTTCATCCTTTATCCAAGTGTAAGACAAATTCTGCACATCAAGTGAATTGCACATATCCTTACAAACATGTATAATGCTATGCATGGAAAGGCTACTACCCAGACTGGTTTTGACTTTTATTGAAGTCTCATCAGTGAGAGACAGACCCAGAAGTGATACCAAGATTGATGTAATGCAGAAATCATATATCCATACAGAAGTAACCAAATGGTATCACACCTTATTACTAAAATACTGAAGGTTGAAGTAATGCAGAAGTTTGCAATGAAGGTCACAACTGGTCTGGGTAATGGCCTTTCCATAATGCATAGCATTATACATGTTCATAAGGATATTTGCATTGCATTATGAGATACTAAGGCAATTGATGTGAAGTCATTAGCCTCTATATACAAGTAGCCCAGTCGTGAAGTGACTTCACATGCAAACTTTGCTTACACTTGAATAAAGGATGAAACCAAGAATATAATTTCTTGGCATCTTTATTATTATTATTATTCAGGCCTCCATGGAGTCAAAAGACTTATCGTGGGAGGTCCTTCCTAAGACCATAAAGTCTGTCAAGACTCATCGAGGGGAGGTCCCCCCTAAGAAACACAAAGTCTATCATATCACTCCTTAAACTCATTGACCATTCTCGCTCTCACCACTCCATCAGGCAATGCATTCCACGGTTCAACCACCCTCCATGCAAAGAAACCACTCCTCACCCTCTTGCTCACAGTTTCCTTTCGTAACTTCCAAGGATGGCCTCTTGTCATCACTCTCTCCCGTTGTTCAACCAAGCGAAAGAACTCCCCAGTGTCAATCCTGTAACCACCTCTCAACAGTTTAAAAATCTCAATCATATCACCTCTCCTTCTTCTATCCACCAAACTCTGCAGTCCGCACTCCCTCAGCCGATCTTCATAACCAAAATTGTACAGTCCTGAAACCATCTTTGTCATCCGTCTCTGTACCCTTTCCACAGTTAATTTATCCCCTTCAAATCCTGGGGACCAAATCTGAGAACAATAGTCTAAGTTTGGTCTGATCAGAGACTTATACAACTTATACAATTTATAGTATAATTAAGTGAAAAAACTTTCAACATCTAGTTTTTACTGTCATGTGAAAACTCTGAGAAGGTAGTCAGAGATGAGCAACTAACAGTTTGGTCAATAGGTGGAAAAGAGATGATATAACAGAGATGGTGAAAAGATTTTACTGAACTAATACAGAAGGGATTATACATAAAGTAAAGGGTAAGAAGGCTCTATTTTATCCATTTCCAATCCTCTTCCCACCTTCCTCTAGGAATAAAATCATGTTTCACCACAGAATGAGATACTGTTATAAAGTGATCATTGAATAAATCTAAAATCTACTAAGACTTTCTCAATTAAGCAAGTTCTGTAATCCTTTCTTCCAGTGATCAAATTAATAAAATAACTCCATGGAATTTTTCTTAAGATTTCAGTGCAAATTTCATGTTCATTTTCCTTTCTTCCTTCACCACTTCTTTATTATTATTTTTTTTTCACAATAGGTCAAGTTTATCCACACAGTGGACAAAATAACACTATAACAGTTCACTGCATGAACGGGTAGGATAATGAGAAGCTTACTATTTAAAAGGCCTTAAAATCAAATCATACTTGGATTAACCAGGTATAGTTTTTGTGATTTGGCTTCTGGATTAATTCACTATAGCCCTGAAAGTCTATAATGAGCAGAAATGATCACAGTATTAAGATTCTAAAATATTAGTTATGAGAACAGATAATACAGACCTCTTACACACAAAGCTCAGCAAACTGTGCCCTAAACCCATTTGATGTTGCCATGCTACCACACTCACGAACCACTCCCCGTCTCATGCAAAAATCCTGCTCACTTATCACTAGTCTCTCCTTCATGTTTAAGCTTTACGTGATGTTATAACAATGAATTATAACAACTTATAACAATGAAATATCATTGTGAACCATTCATTAAAGAACTATTCACCGGAGTGGTTACTCTACCATTTTTATCATCACTACTCCATAATCATTTTTTCTTTCTTTCACTAGTCACATATAAAAAGAGCACTGTGACATTTTTCTTAGCTTTTTTATTATTATTATTATTATTATTACCAAGGGCTACTCCAGGAGTCCTTAGACTCATCGAGGGAGGCCCTAAACATCATGTTCACGCAGCTGTTCAACATTCTCACAGTATTTATCATACCTTGCCTTGAACTCGCTCACTGTCATAGCACCCACAGCTTGCATGAGAAGTGTCACTCTCTGCACTTTCACTTGCTTTAACAAGTTCAATTAAAACCCTTTGTCATCTATTTTACCAAATCCATGGAATAATTATCAACATAAATGATATATACCATCACTTACGGATCTCCAGACCATATCGCAGATCTATTTGTGATAGAAACCCAAATGCCAGCTACAAGAACACAGTGAACTGTCACAGTCCGAATTGCAATCTGAATGACCTCCTTTTGCCAAGAAAGGTACCATCTCTGATGTTATGAGATCTGACATTGCTTGCTGGAGAATGCCAATTCAGAATCTTTGACTTTTGACATCTTCTGGCTTACGATTTCCTTCTCCTATTCAATAACATTTGTGTGCCATCACTCTCCAAATTCCAAAAAAATCACCTTGGCCTCTTCACTTTTTTTTTTAATCTCTGGTGCTTGACTTTCTGCAATCCAAATATCAAAGTGTGGAAGTCATCTTTCTAGGTGACCATAATGCCCACAACTCCTCCAACTGGCTTCCTTTTTCCAATTTGACCACCTAAGCAGGAAGAGCTACAGAAGTATTTGCTATAAGCAATGAATTAACACAAATCATATATTTATCAACCCAAATACTCTTGATCTGCTCTTAACTAGTTCTTGAAGGTACGCTATAGAGGAAAACCTCCTCTCAGTAACTCAGACTACAATTTTTTGCAAGCTTACTCTTTTCCAGAACATCTCCCACAGATATTCTCAACATTGTATCCTTTGGCTACAAGGTCCCAAATGTAATGGCTTCTGAAACTTCTACTGCTTCCACCTTTCTAATCAAAACACCTGCTCTGAGTAAGTCACAGAAATTATACTTGCAGCATAAATGGCCTCATTCTCAATTCCATCCAAATCTTCCTCCACTTTTCAACCCACGATGAACAAAGTTGAACAGTTGCACCAAGACAATTCAAGAATTCAGCATACAACAGGTGACTTACAACAAAAACTTCAGCTTCATACTCAGCCTATGGAATAAACAATAGATACAAAATAACCAACAGCAAATCTAAATCTAACTTTGTAAGAGACACAACAAAAAACTCACTTTCTGTTCAAATGGAAGTTGTGTCCCTTCTAGTTCCGTGAAAAGGCCATCAGATGAAAATAAATTATTGGATATGTAGATAAAAGCCTGCTGCCAAATTACTAACAAATCACTCCCATCTCAATCCTCTGCAAATTAATAAAAAAGTTATTCAACACTCAACTTCTCCATTACCTATGTCCATGGACAAGTTAATCAATGACCACCAGTAGAGATTCCGCCACTCTAGATCCATGGCTAATCTTTTAGAGTCAACACCATCTGCCACTGGTCATATGCCATGGAAAGATCTACACTGTCATCCTTCTGCCTGCCTTCCACCCTCTGTAAATGGGCAGCCATCCTCACTCTCTAGTAATTTAGTGCATGTCATGGTGAATGGTTTCCTCTCTTCGAGCTTCTCCACCAATCAAGGAGTGACTCAGGGCTTTGTATCTATTGTCTATCCTCTTTCTCCTATACATAAATGTCTCCTACTATCAATTACTAATAATCCTACCTACAGCTTTGCTGAACACAAAGCATGCAGGTGCACAAACATCCCAAACTTTAGGATCATCTGCAACTAATGCCTTAAATACTGATCTCCATACATCCTTCAATAAGCCAGCCTGGTCACCTTCAAAGCTACCAAAAACACAATCTTGCCTTTTTTACTTGCAAAGAGGATCTCATCTCACACAAATCACCTGACAGATTCAGATTTGTCTCCTCAACTGATATTTACTTTGAGCCTCTCCTAGCATAAACACATTGCACTAATACCTTCCTCAGCCTCCAAAAAACTAGCCATTCTTTCCCACTCAAGATGTCACTACTTTTCATCTATCCAGCTATTAACTCTGTACAAATACCAAATCCATCCATCTATAGAATACTATTCGCATGTTTGGAGTGGTGCACCTAAAATTTCCGTAAAAATTTTTGATGCTGTCCAGATAAGAGCAATTTAGATAAGATTATACTTCCTCAACGACTCACTTCAACCATTATCTCACACATGCACTATTCCAGTTCTTTGTCTTTTCTACAGGTACTTCCATGGACACTGCTCTATCAACATTCCTCTGCTTTCTATTGGGCCTGTTAATACACAAGCAGCAGCTGCCCAACATCCCTTTTCAGTCAAACTGAAGACACACCAAACCTGCTTCTTGTCTGCATCTGTCCACTGGAATAGCCCTCCTTATTAACCTTTAATTAGTTGCACTTTTTTTTTTTTGTTACATAATTAGTTGCATGAAGTCAGAATGTCAGAAATCACTCTACAACTGATTACACCGATGGCTTGCATGCGAACGATTCAGCGTGTGGGACAGCACGAAGAGTTTAGGAAAAATCGGGACAGCTACTCGAAATCAGAACAAAAATCTGTCATTGGTTTTGTCAGAAATTGAACTTGAATGATGGCTGGGGTCAAATAGATCCCATGTGTCTAATTAAGGTTAAGTGTTCCCAACAACTACAACCACCAACAGTTCAAGAGAAACATTAACAGGTTTCTTCTTCTTTCCCTTCTTCCCACACACACAGTACTAGTGATGGATTCTTCCATCTCTTGTGTATCAGATTGGTTATATATTAAAAAAAAAAAAAAAGTCACTCACCTTCCTAGCCTACTCTTCACTGATCTACATGTAATTATTATTCACCCTTTTCACTCTATACTGCCGCCATGAATATATTATGTGCTTCCATAATTTCTTTAAGCAGAAATTTTTATTTTACAGTTGACTGGACAAATTCAAGTACAGCTAGTGTGTCCTTAAGTAAGCAGAAATGTTTTCTGCATTCTCAGAACTTAGCAGTTTAATTAAGTTCTGCATTTCACCGAGATGGGGTAACTGCTGCACTTCGTTAAGTCTAAAACACGGCTGTCACTCTGTGTGTGGGGGGTGGGGGTGGGAGGTTGGTTAAGTCATATATTGCCAGCCCATCCTCGTTGATTTAGCCAGTGAATACTTACTAATGGTGACCACCACATGAAGGTGATGATTGGACATTAGGTCAGAAGACCCAGTTGTTTCTCCATATTCCTTAAAGGTGATGGAGGTCTCCTCCCAGTTCTTTGGCTTTGACCCCTAAAAGAGATTAAAGTTGAATGTGAGAATTACAAAGGAATTTCTCTAGCGTTTTCCAGAAAAGATTTATGGAAGCATTCTTTAAAAGAGGCTGAGAAAATTGTGGAAGAGAAACTTGGAAAAGAACAAGCTAGATTCAGATCAAATAGAGGATGTCAAGATCAGATTTTCACTTTACAACTAATCATTGAGAAATCATGGGCACATGACAAAGATCTGTACTCAAGTTTTGCAGATCTGGAAAAGTCATATGACAAGATGCCTAGAGAAAAAGCTTTTCAAAACATTACAATTATATGGAGTAAATGGAACATTATACAGACAATACATAGTTGGTATTTAAGTCATAAGTCAGCAGTTAAAACTGAAGAAAATAAGGAGGATGGTTTGATGTAAAATCAGGTGTGAGACAAGGATGAACATTATCTCCACTCTAATTCATCATCTATATGGATTGCATTATGAAAGAAAGTGGCATTACACCTGATGTCAAAATCGGAGATATCAGACTTAGCACTTTGGTGTTGTATTCCTGAATACATCCAGTGCAAGTCTCCAGGATTCTCTAACTAAATTGTATAACAACTGTAACAAATTTGGCATGAAAATCAGCAATAAAAAAAAAAAAAAAACTATGAAAAGGGCATAAACATAGAAAACTTCAGGTGCATTCTCAAAGGAGAACCTATAGAACAAGTAAAATATTTCAGATATTTAGGTACAGTTTATAGTGAAGATGGCAAATTAAATCTAGAACTAGACAACAGAATAAGTAAATCTGGTATGATGGGGGAGCCAGTTCAATAAATTTCTATGGAATAAGAGAAAAATTAGCTAAAACACCAAACTAGCAGTATTCGAGACAGTTTTAAGTTATGGACCTGAGAGAGTTGGGTTATAAATAAAGTGCTTGATTAAAAACTAGAAAAAAACAAATGAAGAGTTCTGAGAAAAATCTGGGGAGTGAACAGATAGCATCAATGCCATAGTCATATTAAAATTGAAGTATCAGGAACTTGACATTGTTAGCATTCAAGAATGTGTGAGCAGAGTTAAACTAAGATGGTATGGCCACTTAAATAGAATGGGAAAGGAAAAGTTATGAAAACAGGTGCTTGTTGCCAATATGATAAGAAAGAGACTCAGAGAAAGACCAAAGCATAGGTGGACTGATTCAGTTAGAAATACCTTAGAAGAATGAAATGTTAGCTATGACAATATTGGAGTGCTGATAAATAACAGACTGATTTAGAGGAAAATTGTTAATAGGAGATTAGCAATAGTATAACCTTAGTCAAGTAGTGCTGTCATAGTAGCCTGAACACCTCTTAAGGGTACATATCAGGAAATAGTTGATGATGAATAATAAACCATAACATTATCAACTATAATAGACTTTATCAACTATAATATATATTTCCTTGGTCATTCCCATTCTGTTAATGCCTTTTTATTAACTGTCATCAGTAATGTCTAATAATTGTAATATATTTTTGTTGAACAAATGGCTGATACAGGAATTGAAATGAATGAAATGGAGGTGAATAGTATATTACAGAACCTTAATGTAAATACATCTGTGGGATTGGATGGTATACCAGCTCGAGTCATACATGAAGTGGCAAAAGAATTGTCAGTTCCCTTGACCATATTGTTTAATTTAAGTCTTAGCTCGTTAGTCCCAAGGAGGTGAAAAGAGGGGAAGATAGTTCCATTACATAAAGGAGATTTCAAAACTGCTGTTGCAAATTACCGAACCGATCAGCATATCAGGAATCGTTGTCAAGGTTATGGAGATATTAGTCAAGAGCAAAATGCAGGAATGGATAGATGGAAATAGGATACTGTATGGGGGGGAATGCAGCATGGTTTTGTGAAGGGTAGATCATGCCTCAGTAACTTGCTCACATTTTATAATACAGATACGGCTGAACTGGATAAGAGTAATGGATTTACAGCGATACTTCTGAACTTTGCTAAGGCTTTGACAGGATACCACATGGAATTGTAATCCGTAAACTGCAGCACATGGGGATGGATATAGGGTTGGTGAGATGGATAGGAGGGTAGTTGAAGGAGAGATACCAGAGAGTGGTTTATTCAGGAGTGGAGTCTAAAAGAAGGCCTGTTACTAGTGGTGTGCCGCAGGATTCTGTTCTTGGACCACTGCTATTTAATTTGGTCATTAATGATATAGGAAAGGATCTGAGAGGAACTGTTCATTTATTTGCTGATGATGCAAAGTTGGGTAGAGCAATAGTGAATGCAGATGTCAAAATTTTGCAGGATGATTTGGATAGATTAGCAGTCTGGGCTAATGAGAATGGATGTTAGTTTAATGTAGCAAAGTGTAAGGTTATGCATTTCAGGGCGAAAAAATTAGCAGCAGTATATCACATTGGTGAAACTGTACTCCAGGAGGTTGACGAAGCCAGAGATTTGGGTGTGTTGGTGGATAGGGAGTTTAGGGGGCACATAGCAAAAGTGGCTAAATTAGCTCATCAGATCACTTTTACTGAAGAATACTACGACTAGCAGAGATATGCAAGTTACTGTTCCTCTTTATCGAGCTTGACTACTGTGCCCAGATTTGGGGCCCTGGGTTTCTTCTTGATCGGGAGGAGGTAGAGAGCATCCAGAGATGAGTGACCAAGATGACAGCTGGTCTATGGAATGAACCTTACAAGAAAAGGTTGAAGATCTGTGGGTTACAGAAATTGGTTGATAGGCAGAAAAGGGGTGATATGATTGAGACATTCAAATTAATGAAGGGTTTCTATAGGATTAATTCAGAGGATATTTTTGAGATCAGGACTGGTGGTGGGAGGACTAGAGGACATCTATGGAAGCTGGGCAAGAGTGTAGTTAGCAAGGGTGTTAGAACTAGGTTTTTTACTTGGAGAGTGGATTTCATTTTTTTTTTTAATTCATTTTTAAATGAATTCAAAGCAAAGCATGATAGATACTGTGTGAATGCCGAATAGTTGTTCTTATATGATGTTTAGGGGCTCCCTCGATGAGTCTAAGGACTCCTTGAAGTTGCCCATAAAAAAAAAAATAAAATAAAATAATAATAAATTAATGAACTGCTTAATAAAGTATATACACGAATGTTTCACAACCATAACTGCGATAAAAATTAATAGCTGAAAATCCATAAAGACTCACGTACATACAATATACACAACGTCAAATGTACTTAGCCAACACACGCTGGCTAACGACCCTGGTTATTTTTAATTTCAAAAACATCAATAAAATCAAAAGTATAAATATCAAACAACTCAGGTCAAGGGCAGCCCTTGAAATTAAATATTTAGATCAAGGCCAATCACATTTTGGATAACAAACGGAGTAATCAATAATCTACGCGCAATTTTTTTTTCTTCTTCTGTTATAAAGTCTATACAACACTCAAATTCATTTCCCAATATATATTTTAAAAGATTTGTAATTTGTAAAAAGATTAATAATAAATCTATAATTACTATATAAAAACATAAATTTACGAATTAAACGAAAAATCCATAATAAAAGTTTACCGAAATAATTATTGCTTCAATACCAAATTCTTTAAATATAAAGCATAGCAAATATCATCTAAATTTATTCGATGATGATAAATACATTTAACGATCACAAACACGAAAAACATTTTTCAGACGTTCCTTACTAACGAAGCTGATCGCAGAACTTATACTATATACATGGCTTCGCACATAATTGTCTAGTTCAGGGGTCTTCAACCTTACAGACAGTGCGGGGCCGTATTAAAAATTTCAATGAAGCCCCCGCTATACTGCGGTATTTAGAATTGTAAGATGCTTTCAGATTCACAAAGAACGCTGTTCATTTGATACTTTACATAAAATCCTATAAAAATAAACAAACTCAGCTTTAAGAACGTAGGTAGGAGTCGGGTTCATAATAAGGAAATACAATCAATACTCGAAAAAAGATAATTTAATGAAGAAAGCATTCATTTTTTCAAATGTCAATGGGCAACTTGGCAATGTGTTTCCTTGACCAGCTTGTCGATGTTGGCATCAATGTTGGAAGTCGCTATGCGCAGAGTGTTCTTGAGATGTTGGTCCGTAGTCTGAGTTCTTGTCTTGAAATTCACATGCTTCATTCTGGAGAAGAACTGCTCACATAAATATGTGCTTCCTAACAAAGCGCACATCTTCAAAGCATGCCGGCGAAGATTAGGAAATGCGTCCTCAGAAATGTAGTCTTTGTAAAATGTAAGCAAGGGCACATTGAATCATTTTTCTCTCAAAGAAGAGTTGTTTTGGAGTTCAAGCAGCTCCATTTGTACTGAGCCTGGCATTTCGGCAGCATTGACACTGAATGGCATTGAAAATAAATCTAAAGAAGACTGTTGGTTACGAAAATCACTAAATCTCTCTGCGAACTCACTTCGCAACACGGCTAATTTTGTATCATATTCATCAAGAGACGAACTGTTAACTCAGCGAGAAGCTGAAAAGGAGTTAGGTCTTTTTTTGCGAGTTGTGCCTCCCAAAGTTTGAGCTTGGTCACAAAAGCTTTGATGAGATCAAATAGAGTGTGCACCAGTGGATTGTAGACGCGTATTTAGGTCATTCATATGCAGCGAGATGTTGGTCACAAAGGCAAAATCTGTCATCCACTTCGGATCGTTGAATTCCGCAATCGGCTTCCCCTTGGTTTGCATTAACTGCTGTATTTCGCTGCTTAAGTCGAAGACTCTTTTAAGAACCTTTCCTCTGCTCAACTAACTCACACCACTATAATAAACCACATCGCTGTAATCCGCTTCGCACTCTTGGGTCAAAAACTCTTGGAATTGACGATGATTCAATCCTCTTGCTCTAATAATGTCGACGACAGTCACGTTAACTTTCATGACATTCTCAAATCCAATAGTTTTTGCGCACAAATTCTCCTGGTGGATTAAACAGTGGTAATGGACGAAATCTTTTCCTTCTAGTTCCGGTTCTTTCCGTAGCAGCGCAACAAACCCTTCGTTCTTTCCCACAATAGCAGGGACACCATCAGTTACCACACCCTCGAGGTTAATTAAACTGAGGTCGAAACGCTGGAGCATTTTCTTGGCAGCTTCAAGAATAACCGTGCCTTTTGTCTTTCCCTTCATAAGTACGAGAGCTAGCACTTCTTCTGTCACATTGAATTGTTGATCAATGCCACGGACAAAGATAGCAGTTGTGCTATATCCTTCACATCTGTGCTCTCATCTAAAGCAAGTGAATATGACGTAAATTCGGACGACCGTTTTTTTAAGTTCCTTCAATGACATTGGCAAGTTTTTCGACACGTCGTGCTGCAGTTACCCCAAACAAACTCTGTTTTTTAAACACTACCTTATTATTTGGGCACAGAATATCCCCAGCAGCGATGAGACTCTTTCACAAACTCGCTGTACAAGAAGGCTTTTGATTTTTATCAATTTTTTCAGCTATTACATAACTTATTTTGACGCACGCCTCTGCCTTATAAACGTACCCTGGTGACATTTTAAATCAATTTGGAGATGGTTAACTTTGACCACACGAAGCTGCCCCTTGAAGGTGATCGAAATTGGACTCATGCTTTGTCTCATAGTGTTGATTTATATTGTGTTCTTTTGATACTGACACTGACTCACGACAAAGTAAACACACAGGCTTATCGTCGATCGCCACAAAAAAGTACAAATTGGTCCTCTTTACATTAAAAACCCGACAAGAATCACTTGATTTACGCTTTTTACTCGTAGACTCCATAGTGATGGAAGGTGAACCCAAAAAGTGATCCAAAATGGCAGTGTAACGGTTATTATTTACTGAATATATCTCACACTAATGAAAAAAAGTCTGGCAATGTAAAACCACAATAGGCTATGGCTGATACGACGAACCTCCGTGCGCTTATACACGAATATCACACTGTTCACGACTGACTGTGGCAGAACGCAGAACGTTACTGGTTTGATAGGGGAAGCATATATGCTTTTCATGTTCCCCTTTGGAAGTCCATCGAGTGGAGAGTTATTGAGCTTTAAGCTCGCCCTGGAAGGGCAGTGAGATTAGCTGTGTTCAGCTGAGCATAGAATTGACTTAAGTCTTTTGTATTTGTAGAAAGAATTCTGCTTCATTGTAGTTTGAAGCTTGCTTGATCAGTGGGTTTGGATGATTGCACATCTTGGTGAAGAACTTTGCTAAATCATGAAGGAAGGATGTGATATAGGGAATGTTGACTTTTTTGTGAATCTGGGAGTTTCTAATGAACCATGGGGCGTCCAGAATCATTCTCAGGCATTTATTCTGTATCCTCTGCAGTTTTTGAATGTTTGTATCCGAGGTATGGCTCCATGCAGAAGATGCGTAAGTGATGACTGGGCGTTTTACCATCCTGTATATGAGTAGTTTGTTCCGAGTTTCCAGTTTGCTTCTTCTGTTAATCATGGAGTAGAGTTGCGCGATTACTTTGGATGTCTTCGAGCTTATGTGTTTTATGTGACTGTAGAAAGTGGAATTGGAGTTTTTTTTTTGTCTAGCATCACGCCGAGATATTTGACTTCAGTCTGCCATGGAATATTCACTCCTAGCAGGTGACCTTCTTTTTGGAGAACAGTATGTCTGAAGTCTTCTGCGGGTTTACTTGGATCTTACAGTCCACCAGCTACTTCTCCAATGTATGAATACTGCTTTGGAGTCTTCTGATAGCCAGTTTGGGGCTGAGAGATCTTGATAATAAAGCAGTATCATCTGCATATAATGCAGTAATTATTGAACTTAGGTTTTGAGGGACATCAGCTATGTAGATAGAAAATAGCAGGGGGGACAGAAGGCCCTGGGGCACACCTGCTAGGATCTTCCATCTGGTTGATACAGTTTCATTTATTTTAACCTGCATGTATGTCTTTGAGGTATGTGTCAATTCTTTTTACTAGATTAATTGGTATATTGAATTTTATCAGTTTGTAGAGAAGACCCTGATGCCACACCTTATCAAAAGCCTTTGCAGCATCTATAAAGACCGCAGCTGTGTGGAGATTCCAGTTGAAATCTTTTTTTATCTATTCGACCAGTCGGTGTATTTGTTGTACAGTGCTATGATTTTTACTGAATCCGACTGCTCGTTTGGAATAATACCTAATTTATCCGTTGCTGTTTGAAGCCTTGTAAGAATAACTTTTTCCTCAACGTTTCCAAGGCTGGATAGAAGACTGATAGGTCTGTAGCCTTCGGGGAGTTGAGAGTTCTTTCCAATCTTTTTGATTGGCGTGATATCCGCCGTCTTCCAAGTTATGGGAAAATGCTAGCATCTGAGGATGGCATTAATTATGTTGACTAGATGCGCAATGGCTTTTCTCGGGAGTAGTTTGTTTATTTTGTTTGTGATTCCATCTGGATCTGGAGCCTTTTTGTTGTTTAAATGCGTTATGATATTTGTAACTTCTGTTGGAGAAGTGGTGAGATAGGTTCTGAGTTATCCTTTTTGTGTCTTAACATGTTCATTGCCAATCACGCGATATCGCGCGATGACAGTTCTCACCAAACGGCCGATCACGCGTTATCGCATGGACGTCGCTAACTAAATAAAAAATAAAAAAATTTGGTCACCACACGAAATTCCAATTTTCAGCTTGGCAATGACAGTGTTAAGACCCGCTTGACTCGGCGGTGAATAAGATTGCTGTTCAGATTTTCATAAGAGGGGTTACATTGGGGTTTCCAAGCTGTCAACTAGAGCTTCTGTTTTTTCTTTCTCAGTGTGGGCTACTCCCTTCTTAGTCTTAATTGAGGGTATAAGTTGCCTTTTAGTGCGAAGGGTTCTCAAGAATTCGCAGATGGAGTTGTCCTCTGGGTTAAGGTCAGTCAGTTTGGTTTCCCAATCTTGGTTTCGATATTTTTGCAGAGCTTCACGGACTTGTCTATTTAAATTATTCAGAGTTGTTTTATCGTGTGGGGCTCTTGTATTATGGTACCTCTTTCTGGCTTTGTTTTTTTAATCTGGTTAGGTCCATGATTTCCTCGGGATCCGACTGATCTGGTGAAAGACCGTAGTTCGGGTGACTGACTTTATTGCATTTTTGATTTGACTGATTAGGTTGTTCATAGCAAATTCTACCTTCTCTTTATTATAAATAACTGGGGCTGGGCAGATGTGCTCTGGGAGAATCTAGAGAGTTTGTCCCATGCTACAAACGAGTGTGGTGGAGTGAGTTGCTCTAGCGTACCGAGCTTAAACAGGATGGGGTTGTGGTCGGAAGACAGGCCATGTAGTGTTTCCACCTGATACCTGTATCTAATGTTGCTGAGGATGACTATGTCAAGTACTCTGAGCTTGCAACTGGGCTGTGATGAGTGGGCTCTGTAGGTCCGGCTATAACTATTGAGTTTTAGGTTGAGTAATGGTATAGAATACGACCTTTGTCATTGATTGTTTAGCTCAACCAAGCTGTATGATAGGCATTAAAGTCTCCAGCCATAATAATGGAGCCAGAACAGAAAATGAAATCCAATTCAGCTGCTAACAGTGGGATGCCAGGTGGGTTGTATGTGGAGCAGATTTTGATGCTGCCGGTATTGTTAGTATGAACTTCAATACCTGCTATCTCAATGTTCTTGGTTTGATCAGGACGTTGTGGCTTAAATAATTTTTGATGTATACGGCTGTGCCTCCTCCGCCGGTGGTAAGTCTGTCTGTTTTACACATCGTAAAGCCCATAATTTAGGACTATCAGCTAGCCTCAGGTGCGTTTCGTTAACTAAGACTATATCAGGATTGTATCTGTGAGTGAACTCCTGCAGTTCAAGGATTTTGTTTGGCAGGCCATTAGCATTCCATGCTATTATCGTGAGCGAGTTTGGTTTGAGTTTTTTATACATTGTATAGCACTGTCAGTATGGATTGGGTTTACAGATAGAATCTCTTTCTGGAAGCAAACATTTAACAGGAACAGATAATGGGACATAAAGTTATAGATATATTGCCCTATACACAATATCACAAATCCGCGAGTTTATAATATATTATTATTATTATTATTATTATTATTATTACGCGTCACCTCTACGGAGTCCAAAGACTCTTGAGGGAGGGCACCTACTCTGTAACTCTCCGTCTCCACCGCTTAATCCGCGAACCAACTGCCCACCACCAATAATATTTTTGTCAGTAAATTGCGTGTGTTCTCGAAGCCAATTTATCTGTATGCGGGATGAAAAACGTCTTTCCGATGGAAAAAACCCTGCTCTTCCCGTATGAGATCTGCTAAGTCACCTTGAATTGAGGAAAAAAAAACATTTCTGACGTCACGACGAGAATCGAACTGAGACCTTATCATATTGTAGCATTGTTCTTCCAATTTTGCTACAGAGGCAATTTTTAGTATCCTATGCGGTTATAAATATAAAACAAAATGATGTCTTATGTGGAGACTCGTGGCTTGCAATCGTGGGGGCGCTGCAACTTTAGAAATATACATACACACTGTAAGTACAGTGTATATGTTAGGATAAAATATCAAAATTATGGTAAAAAATTGGAAAAAAAAATTAAACATGAAAAAATATTTATCGAATAAAATTATAGATTATTATTTAAAAATAAAATCCATTATCATAATCCCAATAATGTTCTAAAATAAAAACTATAACAAATGCTAGTTTTTATTTTATTTTTATAAATGGTAAACAGTGCTGCTAGTGTCCTTCGCCCTCTTAAGTGTTACAAGATGGATTTTTATTTTTTTATACAAAATAACAGAATTGTATAGGATTGTTGAGGATAAAGTTAAATATTACAAGCAAATATAAATAAATTAATAAATATATTCATGTATCGAGAAAAATTGGGGTGCTGCAGTTCTGTAGTATCTATGCACGACCCTCGCCCTAATACATTACTAGATATCACTGACAGTTCCTGCAAATTAATCACCAGTTGTCTATAATGTCATATTTTGTATGCGCTTCAAAAATTAATCGTTTCCGATCAATATCAAATAGCCTAGGTCATAGATGGCTAACATATGGCACGCGTGCCAGAGGTGACACGTCCGAGAATTTTGCTGGCACGTCAATGATTTACAGGTGATATCCTTTTATACGCTATAAATTATTATTTTTTTTAAAAAAAATTATTACAATAGGTACAAATTAAATTTTATTTTACACGAGAGAGAGCAGCTATGAAGACGTGCATATGAATGGCGCGGTATTAACAAAAGATCACGTGACCCAAAGACATAGACAACCGACAAGTGTTTAGTTGAAATGCTAATTCTCTTCAACCAAATTCCGTAATATCTAAAGCTGTCATAACGACATTCGCTATATAGTTCCTAGTTTTAACACATTCACGAAGGGCTGTCGTTTATCGTTCTGACGGAACTTCTCATTACCAGCGGGCTCAACTCACACAAAGTTTCAACCCTTAGTTGAATTTTATTCCTGCTTGTTTGGGTTGAGCTGGCGGGCGAATTCTCGTGCGCATTATATGTACAGTGACCATAAATTTTGGGGAAAATAAAGGACAAATCAGAAATTGTTTCACAATAAAAAAAAAAAAACAGGTTGCGTTTATTTGTTTCACTAAAACTAAAAGGTTTTTTTTTCGTTTATTGTAAAATATAAGCATATACATAGCATTTTAAAGAATCATATCATTACTTTAAAAAACTTAATTTTGATACTTTACACAAGGGTGAACTTTTTTTTTTTTAACAAATCAAGTTTGTGTTTTAAAAATTCATAAAACTGTATTCAATTCATGTTAAAGTTCCATTTGGTATAAATGCATGCTTTTAATGTTATCATTTTTAATTGTGTTTTTTCGCTGGTCCACATATTGATTACTAATGAAAACACTCGTTCAGTGGGGGCATTAGATCCAGGGAGATATAAGCAAAATTCAACGATTTTTAAAATGTTTCTAAACGATACATGTTTATCTGCCAAATATTTAACCCTACTATGTCATTTTTATTATTACATCACACCTCCAAGCAGTCCAAAGACTCATCGAGGGAGGGTATCTATTCTACAACTCTTCGTCATACTACTCCATCAATCTTCATCATCTAACACCCACGCCATCTACCGTTGCCAACTAACAGCACTATTACTTTCACAGACAATCACAAACATCCATGCCCACGGAGGGATTCGAACCCACAGCCTTTTGGCTGGAGAGTGGATACGCTAGCCACTCGGTCAACCAGGCCGGCAATTTTATCGTCATTCTTCGATCTTTTCACTGGCGACATAACTTTTAATACACAAAACTTCATCAAGTAATTCGCCGTCGTTTATATTTAAGTTCCAGTGACTGGAAATGAAGAAAACACTTCCTCGATCTTCGCCCGCAGAGGGATTTCTCGTAGTAGGCCCTATTTAAATACTTCCATTTCCACGGAACAGCTGTCCCAGTTATTTAAATAATCAATTCAAGTTTGGTAAAATTTATGAATTGCATCTTTAAATATGGTGACACTAATATTCGATTTGCTATTTCAATTCACAAAATAAAGGACAAAATGGCCAATTTAGAAAAAAAAAATCTAAAGGACAGAGCAATGAAATAACGGACTGTCCTCTTAAATAAAGGACGTATGGTCACCGTAATTATATGGCATGTTTTACTTGTTAAGTTGTTTTACCTTAAACAGTACAATGCCGTAGCGGCCCATCGGGAATTTAGAAGGCTTCATAACCTGCGTGCAGGTCCTATGTCAGCTGTAGCACTGAGAGCTATGAGTAAGAAGTTTGAAGAAACTGGATCACGAGGAGTTAGATTTGGCAGAGGATGGAAAGCAGTGCAAGAAGAGACAGTAACAGACGTTGTTACTGCGGTGTTCAACGACACAGGGACCAGTACTGGTCCAAGCGCTCGTGCCATAGCTTGCCAACTTGATACGGCTTATAGTACAGTCTGGAAAATCTTAAGGAAAATGCTTCACTTCTATCAGTATAAGTTCAGTCATGTGCAAGCACTAACTACCACAGATTATGATAAGCGCATGGGCTTCGCGCTAACGTTTCTTGCCCGAATGGGGGTCGACAATGACTGGCCTTGGAGAATATTGTGGGTGGTGAGGCTGATTTTTATGTGAATGGGTCGGTCAACACTGACAACTGCAGAATTTGGGCATCTCAACAACCCCAAGCGATCCAGCAAGTACCACTGTATTCGTCAAAAGTAACCGTGTGGTGTGCCTTCACAGCCGATTTCATAATAGGACCATATTTTTTTGAGCGCATGACCGCTACAGGTCCTGTAACCTGCTCCTGTAATCTGCTACTGGAGAGATTTATCGACGAATGCTGGAAAATTTTGTCATTCCTGTATTGCAGCAAAGACAATGTTTGGATTCCATAATTTTTACGCAGGATGGAGGCACGGCCACACGTTGAATTCAGTACAGTGCCTTTTACGCCATTATTTCAGTAATGAGAGCGTTTTCAGTCAGATCTTTCCGAAGGCATGACCGCCTCGATCCCCAGATATCATTCCATGTGACTTTTGGCTGTGGGGGTATTTGAAATCCGTTGTGTGTTGTGTATGTTGGTGGCGTTCCCAACTTACATGTCTTGAAAGAGAACATAAAACGGGCTGTTATGAACATCCAATCCGACTCCTTATGCTCAGCTGTAGAGCATGTCGCCCACCAGATGCAATTTGTTGTTCACAGGAAAGGTCAACACTTTGAAAATCGTGTATGTTGTCCAGAGGACCCTGATTCTGATGAATAAAATATTATTTCCTGTGAGTTCAATTACTACATTAATTTCTGTGTCTCTCGCAAGTTGTTCTTTTAGTTTAATTATTATTATCATTGTAACCTTCCATATATCCAGCTGGAATGAGTGACACGGCTGTCGCGTACACCGTCGAAATGTTATTATTCCATTTTATCCCTTTAATGTAATTACCAGCTTGTTTTCGGCTCCACCAGCGCCAAAATGTCCCCTATTGGCGACTTTTGATACTAAATGGTTTTTTTTTTTTTTTGCTGAAATCATCTCCGGATGCCTTCAAATGTCTCAATATAAAATTTGTATTGAGACATTTGATTGTATTTATAAAGTAAATATTTACTTTATAAATAAAATAAAATATTATTTATAAAGTTATAAATAATTATTTATAAAATATATATTATAAATTAATTATTATGTTTTTTATTAATTTTTACCCTACTAAAAACTGCCTGGCTCATCATTAACTTGATTTGTAAATGTTTGGCACGCACCGGCACGTCAGCAACTCGATTTGTAAACTTTCGGCACGTGCACATAAAAAGGTTCGCCACCACTCACCTAAGTCTTGTAAAATGCCCTTTTAAAATAAATTTAAATATAATTATCTATGGAAACAGGCCTGCGTAGCACAGTGGAAGTGGTTTGCGTCCTCTGCACTTGGTCGCTCGAAGACAGAATTAAGTTCAAGTCTAGTCGAGGACTGGAGGAACTTTTTCTAAGCCTTTCTTCGACCAATTCCCGAGTTAGTCGATCTCTGGCTCAGGCAAGCGGGTTTTTCATCCCGCAAACTCAAGAAAATCGACCGGAGTACCCACATTATTTCAAACAGTAACATATCCTATTAGGGTTAGGTACCAAGAGATGGCAGTACTTGTTTGCCTGCCTCTTCATCGGTAGCTGCTATAATTAGTGAGACATGAGCCAGCTATCGCTGATTGGCTACCAGTGGAGATTGAACTGCCCACTCAATCTCCAAAAGCTAGATAGACTATAGAGGTCTCACCTACTCCCTATAATAAGGGAAAAGGGAATAAAAGGCATTAGCTGATTTATTTTTATTTTATTTGAGGTGTTTTAATCACAAAGAACCTTATCATATTCTTATAATTTGATTTACGTATTTTGCAGAAATATATAGAATTTAATTTTGAAGAATTAACATTAAAAGAAAGGTTATAGTTAATGATTTGAAACTACATGATGAGGATCACATCGCTTACCAGAGAAGTGATCAAAAGGGACGAAGCAGGTACCAGACATAAAAAGACTGTTCTATTTAACAATTATCTACATCGATCCTATATTTACATTTAGACCAAATTATGCACAAAATGATTGGACAATTATTAAAGAAACAATAAAAAAAGACTGTATTAAACGTATATAATATGAGTGTGTACAAAATGCTATAACTTTTCTATCAAAATAAGTTATAAAGGGATGGAGGCACGATTAACTTTGACATAAATTACGGATGTGGGATACGAGCAATGACGTCACTGGGTCAGGCGATCACAATGAAAATGACAAGATTTCCAACACTGGCACTAGGCTGGGAGTATCCGTTAATACAATTTACGTTGCCTGTACCCTATACGAAAGAATTATTCTTACTGTTTTGACCATTTCTAGCGAAAGAATATTTCATGCAGCCTTCACTCATACCTATACTTGTCTGCTGATTTAGAGACGCCTAAAATGTACAAACTCAAAGAGATGACTCCTAGAAAGCCCTATTATGTTATGCGTGTTCCTCCCACACCGTTGCAGAACACTGTCGGATTACAACGGTTCGCATGCTTATGAGTGGTTGATTGTATGTCAGGTAAATTATAAAAGTTAATATTCTGAAACGTAATTTCCTAGCGATTGAAATCCTAATGTGTAAAATAAAATATATAATTAAGAATTTTAACGTAAAAAAAAAAAAAAAGCAATGCCATTACAGAAAAGGGCAGCCTACAAAATATTAGGCATAAGTAGCGCTTAGAAACCGTATGTCCCACTAATTCAGTATATTCCCGTACATTATAATTCTATGCAGTTATAAATATATCTATGCAGTTTTTAAGCAGCAGTAGTGTAAATCTACTATTATTATTACATACAATGTGAATATTATATTCCATGAGATGCACTCATACGAACATACCAAAGGCATGATTTCCTCTTTCGAAACAAATTCATTTCAGAAAAACAATCTTTTCGTTTTCTGTTTCTGACAAGTATGCAATACGTTCGCCATCATTGACGAAATAAGTGGTTACAGCCAGTTCAGAATATTGTTTCTCAAGCGTTTCAATAGCTCTTTGGCAGCTTTTCGCAATTCATAATTCCTGAAAATCAGTTCCAACAAATCAGAATTACAATTAACGAACTAGATTAAACTGAACTAACTAGAAGAATAAACCGAGGTGATAGATTTCGCAGAGCTAATAACAGTATGCTGCAAATGGATAGACATATTCTGGGGTAGGAAAAATCCAAGTTTCCGGGTGAAAAAAATCATCTACCTCTGTATGAGACTGGCTAACTCACCTTTCATCGAATGAGACCAGTTAAAAGTTCCTCTCGCCACTGATGGGAATCGAACTCAGGTGTTTCCAGACCAAGGGCTTCGTCTATACCGACTCAGCTACGGAAGCTCTCAGTAAAACTTATCGAGCTTTAAAAACCTCAATAAGTTTTGCAATTTTTAAAAACAAAAAAAAGAATTTGAACAGGTAATAAAACGCCTCTGATAATGAACAGGGTACCGTATAAAATGCTAATTTTACCTTATTCGAAAATCAAATATGAAGTGTAGGTACTTTGAAAAGTATGAAATACAAATTAGAAGAAAGTAGATATTTATAATTCAGTTCCTATGAGCGGTCGTACCATTATCGAGTATTGACAGTGGAAGTTTGCATATGAAGTACGTCTGAAGAATACCTGAATTGGGGAAAATCATGTCTATGCATATCACTGACAACGAGGGTAGACCTATTGAAGATTCACCGGATGGCACTCCACAATTCCTTAAAGAGGGATATTTTAATTTTGATTAAATGATGGCTATTTTCGCTCCTTTTTTTTTTTAGGAGTACCTCTTTTATGTCATTAGCTTTTACTGAAATTTTAGAGCAGTAAAGTGGTGTCGGACACCCCGTTACTCACACCCCTAATCTTGTTCCATCATATTTTATCCTTCTCCTTTTTCCAAATATTTCTTTCTTTTACCTTCCCAAAGAATTCAGCCCACCTTTAAAACCCAGGTATTAAAATTCGCATACCTCTTGCCTCACACACAATTCTTCCGCATCTCTCTATTTCCACATTTCCAACCTCCGCCCCCTTCCTTTCAGTTATACTTCAGCAGTAAAAGAAACGTATATCGCCATGCGCTGCTCAATATCGTACAAAGGTATGTCCAAAATTATTCTTTATGTATCTGTCTTTAAAACATCGGCAATGCCCTAAAAATTGAGGAAAAAGCCAGTGACATTATAAAAAGCAGTAATCCTAATAAAAAATAGCCATAAAAATTAATTCGAGAACAAATAAAATGTATTGTCGACTAAGCGATTAGACAAAATGAGCACAAAAAAATAAATAAAAAATGACATTGGTTCTCCAAGGTGAAATATTTAAGTCAAGAAAGTATGCAAGGATCTTATTTGTTCTGGCATTAAAAATTGTAGAATACAAGAAAAGGAAACAAAAATAAAATCTATATTTTTAGTTTATCCAATATAACTAAAAGTCCAGTTACCCAGCATAGAACAAGGATCTGCGTTTCTTGTTATAGGCAACGGAGACGCTAATGATCGCAAGATAATCTGGTTAAATGTTCTCTTCAGTGTGAAGGATTATCGCACCTTCTATTGGACATGACGGCCAAATTTCACTTCTTATTCGTGTTCTTTCTATGGATAGTATCCATCGTATCCAGATTTTGTTGAACGTATATAGACGTCCTGGTCAGTTTGGAGGTTAATATATGTATTTTTCAAAGTACACAATTACATAAAAACATGTTTTGATAATGGATTTAAAAAAAGGGGGGGGGGCGCAACTTAAAACTGCATAGGGGTGCCAAAACACCGTCTCTTGCTTAATAAAGCTGCGCATCATTTCACTCTCGGCCGATTTATCTGCACTTTAAAGATTCCCATGCATATCTGACATTTTCCCCCAATTGGTAACTAATACCATGGGTGCAAAGAGAGTATTCTCCTAAGTTGATCATAATTTCCAGCTTTGTAGTTCAACATGTAGCTCTAACAATCGACCAACCTTTGCCAGCAAAGGTTGGTCAATTGTTAGATGCTGTTGGCACTCTCTCCCTCAGTGAGTCTTTGGACTCCCTGGAGGTGTCACATAAGTAGTGGAGTGTAGCTGCATACCCCACTGTTAATAACAATGGAATGCATCACTAAATAATAGCGATGGTATTAAATGAATATTCATTACGGACTACGTAAATTATCCATTGAATGAGTTGTAGAAAAAGCTTATAAGAATTTATTCAGCTATTATGAAACAACGTTCTCAAATGTGAAAGGAGAAACTAGAAAGAGAAAATTTGATTATAGCATCAGGTGTCTCAGTTAATGTGATTATTTTTATTTTGCCATTGGGGACAGTGATCATGCTGTACTGACCACGGAAGGAGCGAAGTATATGGATGTTCCAATTAGGAAAGGTTACATGCTGAACTACAAATCTGGAAATTACAACAAAATCAGAATATTTTCAGTACCATGGTAACAGTCCTTGAAATGGAAAGATATCAGTAGGGCATGGGAAGGTTTGAAAAGATGTTTACTGCTGCCTCTTAACACTAGTACTATAGATCTTGTGACAAAATGGGCCAGTGATTAAGGAGAAAATGTAGCCTGTTGATAGTTGTACTCAGTGAGGAAAACAGCAGTGGGAAGATTGTTCCAAAGAACAAAGAATAGAGGAGAAGGAAATGAAGTTGATGAGAAGTTCGTTCAGTGTGTTTAAAGCTGGAATGTATATTGGCATTGGCTGCTCTAGGTCTATGGTTAGAAGAAAGTGGAGGAATGGTAGCAGCCAATTCGGAGGAGCCATGCCCATGAAAGTACCTACAAAAAAAAAAAAAGATAAAGTGACTGGAGGAAAGGTTATTCTATTAAGCGGATTGCCCTTTTCTGAATATCAAGAATTTTACATAAATCTTGGGTGCTACACTCCAAATGTGGAAACAGTACTCCAAAGTAGGACAGATCTCAGACTTAGTGTTAGGAGTTGAGAGGAAGAGAAGTAATGTTTACAACAGGAAAAGAACACTAAGCTTTTTAGAGGCTTTGCGAGTAATATATTTGTGCCAGGATAAACTGGATGTGACATTCAACCCAAGAAGGGAAAGTTGATCTTGAAAGAAAACTGGACTATTATCAGAAATGAGAGGGGGTATGAGGATTTTTTTTTTATTGAAATTTACTAAGTTATCTTCACCCCATTTCAGGATATCGAGGTCAGTGTTCAATGCTACTGGCTATGGAAGCTCTTGAGGAATGAATTTGTCATTGGCAAAGCAGTGAATAGGATTGAAGTCAAGAGATTAATGAGGATTTTTCTGATGTCTTGTTTTACATAAGTGTAATGAGGAAGATAGTATTGATTACAAGCATTGAGTACATATGCTACAGAACAAAGTTTTTGGGTGTTTTTATTGGAGAAAATCAGTCTTCAGAAACAGAAAATGAATAAAGATTGGAAGGAGGAAAAGTGTGTGTGAGAGAGAGCACATACCCCATGAGGCACTCCATCACTTATGGGGAAATTTGATGAGAAGCCATTCACCATGACACACAATGAATGACCAGTGAGGCTGGCAATCCAGAGTATAGAAGGGAGGCCATAAGATGGCAGTTTGTTCAGGTGGCCTTCATGCCAGACATGATCATAGAAATACCGAGAGCCACGAGTTTCTCAAAATCTTTCCATGGTCAAAATCCAAAGGTAAGTGAGATTAGCTATGAGGTTCTGTAGAACAAGAATGGTGGAATTCATACTAGTGATTGCTGATGATGAGGTAATGAAGCGGATTGTTGATAACCTTCTCCACCACTTTTGAAAGTACTAAGGTGAGAACAACGGGACAACAATTAGGATAGCTGACTTTTGTCTCCCTTTCTAGTTACAAGCTAGATGTTGGCTTGCTTCCGTGCTGTTGAGTAGAAGCCAGGAGAATATGAAAGTTTATATAGATGATACAGGATGACTGTCAATTCTGGAGAACAAGTCTTTTAGCAAAATCAAAGGAGTACCATCTGTACTAGGGGCCTTATTAGTATCAAGAGATTAATGAGGGTTTTTCTGATGTTCTGTTTTACATAAGTGTAATGAGGAAGACGTTATTGACTGTAATAAGCATTAAGTACATATGCTACAGAACAAAGTTTTTGGGTGTTGTTATTACAGGAAATCAGTCTTCAGAAACGGAAAATGAAAAAAAAAAAAAGATCAGAAGAATGATCATCATCAATAGAGCCAGCTAAATTTCAATCTGAAATATTTTGAACCATATTATCAGATTGAAAAGGGGGAGTGGGATTCAAGATTTAATATTCTCTGAAAATTAGGAATGTCACCCCCCCCCCCCTCTTCCTGACATGTTCTGGCAAAGTCTTGCATCTGGGTTATTTGGAAGCTAGCTGAGAAGCCTCTTAATGCATTATCATCCGTTTTAGTCCCACATACTACCTAGCTACCAGCCTGCAGTGATGCCTTACCTTCAAGTGGGAGAGGGTTAGGATACACATAATATGTTGGTATGCTCCTTAAAGCTGTCACCTACACAACATGTAAAGGGGGAAGGAAGAAACCTGAAACCCTGCTTAGTGGATGAAACATGACAACATTCACTACAAACACAGCAAATCAACTAGACTTGAAAAGTTACCAAATGAATGGTACAACTTGTCTTTAAACATTTTTTTCTGATAAGGTTTTAAATACTGGACTAAGGTTTCGGACTAAACTTAAAAACAGTTAAGCAGTTATTCAGTTAAAACTGAATACTAACTCTGCACAAACACTTATCACACATTTGAACATACAAGTGTTTGTGTGCTTGCCTGAAGAATAATCATAAGGATTTTGCTCCAGATAGTAGCAACATGTTACTAACACATGGATGAAGTAATTTTTCTTCAATCACAGGAGGTAACATTTTCATTTATTTTTTACTTTGATTGTGCAGGATAGACGAATTGCAGAGTTTTTATGTAAGACATGAGAGACATGAAATTTGCTGCAGTAGTAAAGTGCCTTACTTAAACTTTATTATGTAATAATTATAATATAACAATCACATGGATATACAAAGAAAACAATGAAGGCAGATTATCTACATTTTATTCTATGGAGCTACACATCAACAAAATTGCAAATACACATTTCAACAATGACTGAGCTGATGCTCTCAAAAAAAGAACACAAGACAGTCATGCTTTCATTGCAGAAATTTTAGGACAATTTTCAGGCATACGAACAGACAGAATGACATGAGGCAAAGTCTTAGTAGGCGGTACTCAGTAAATATTTGATTAATTAACAATCCAATTAACCATCAATGCCCTTTAATAAGAAATAGGACAGTTTTTTTTTTTTAATTATTTCAAATTTAAACATGGACCCTTAACAAGACAATGCTAAAGTTCCTGATTTAACAATTTCAACGAAAAAAAAAAAAAAATTAATGATTCCAGGATCTAACAATTTAACAGTTTTAAGTACTTTTCACGATAATACAACATTCTGTCAAAATCAACAGAGAGAGAAAAAAATCTATTAAAAAATACTTTTATATGATTTTAAGTACTACATTTTCAAAGTTTAACACATTAAAAGCAATGAAGTAAATCAAAATATTCCATTAAACACTACAAATATTTCAGAGCATAATATTAAAATAAATCAGAAGCAGCATAATGGAATAAATAGAATATAAACTGCTTGGAATGTCTTGAAAATTGTATAACGTGCATTAACTGGTCCCAAATTGTAAAGAGGATTTAGGGGAAAAAAAAAAGGCCCTCTTGATATGGTCTAAATATACTTGTTTTTATTGACGATCCCCTTCCTCTCACTTCCATTACAGTAATTTTGATGAATGGTCGCAAACATGAAATTTAGCATAAACATGTAATTATCAACATCTCATTAATTCTACTGCTGTGATTTATGAAGGTAAATCATTTTTTTTCTTTTTTTTTTTCATAAATTAGAAAGATACCTGAATTAATTCCTGATTTCTGCAGTGAAGATACCTGCTACAGATACTTGAACATTCTGCCTTCAGAAGCAGACCATTCAAACCATTCTTTACCCTTCAAACCAGTGATAACTTGGGAAACTGAGTAATGTACAATTAAACAGTTATCAACTAGTATTAAATTCATTTTGCCAATTAAGAAATAAAATCTAATTCTATATATTGTAACAATGCAAAAGTGTAAAGCCCGCCATCAAGTTTTCATAGGAAACTAAGATTCTGACAATCTTCATAGAAGTGTACTTAATGATTTTGGTCAAAATCAGGTGTTTTACTGTCATGGTATTGCTTTAATTGCATATTAATATACAACACACTTCTCAAAATCTGTACTCTCTTTATACCTGGGTGTTCTAAACTACTAAATGGAGGTGTTTACTAACATATTTAAACACTTGGGGTTAACAGTAGACTACAGGGAGTAAATTTCACTCATTAATTCTAAACTTAATAGCAACATAACGTCAAGTTTGAAATTTATGCTAATACCACAAAGCTGTAACTATTTATTCATAGTATTTGATCTAGAATTTTGTGGAAGATTGGCGATAGTAACATTTAGTAGCCGGAAAATGTTTTTATTGATTTAAATTCAAGAAATGTTGAAGTGTAATATCCAAAAATAATACAGCAATTAACATTAAAACAACTAAAATGACATTCACTTAAGTTTTAAACAGCTAGAATCATCAACTTTTTTAGCAATTAAAATATTAAAATTCTCTAATTTGAATGTACTCTGTGTCAAGTAATGTTCAATTTGCATACTGCCTTTTGTTCTTGTTACTTGAAATTTTAATACTAAGAAAACTAAATGAATGCACAAATTACAAATATAAATGAATGCCAAATATGTGTGTGTGTAAAAGCTTCTCTGTCATTCAATCCTGTAGTCAAGTATGCAACTATTTTTTTCACAAATATCTGTTCATTAGCCATATGTAATCAGCAATTAATTTCTTAGTAGTTTTATCCTATGGAAATTAGATGGTGTACCTATTTAATGAATTGTTTTAAATATCTAAATCATTAGTTTTGTGGAGCAGGTATCTTCAAATAAAATAACATAAAACAAATGTTATCTATACAAGTTTATACATGATAATATACAATTTGAAAAATAAACATGAAAATATCTTATTACATACATTGTGCATTAGTGCAACAGAATCAGTGAAATTAAAAAAAAAGACAAACCAATAAATTATCAAGCTTAACAGTCCCTGTACAATAATGTTAATAAACACTTCACAATGTTTACAAGATTGTCGACATGAGATGAGACAAGAAATCCACAAAGTTTTTGAGTAGTACTTCTAGGAAGGAAGTTGTGGATAGTAGCTAAAGCTATCACATTTGAAAACATTGGTTCTATTATAGTATACACATGATCTTCCCTTTCAACTAAGTTATGTACAATTTAATGAGAATATTTGGTCCACCAAAAATTTACATATGAACTATTAAAACTGAGAAATAGTCCAATGCTGATAAACCCCTAACTGAGATTGATAATCATTTTTTCTCCAACCCTAAAATTCCCCAATTATTTAGAATTCTAAGAAACCTGAGAGGGGCTAATTCTATTACTGAAAACTACACTAGGAACTAAATGCCATTTGAAAGAGTACAGAAAAGTATAAAATTACTATTTATAGTTATACACAAGTATACTGTTAAAAATTTCATCATTGCATTAAAAGTCTACATCATACCTTGTATCAAATGCTATTCACACCATTTCATTCTTATGTGATCATGTATAAGTTTTGCTATTATCTTAGAAAAATTACATGCCTTTCTTGAAATGTGCACATCTACTATACCTTTTAACTTGACAGTATTTTCATACAAAATTGGTTAAGTGAATTAACTGTCAAAGATAAAAAAAAAATCTTATTTAAGTGCTTTTAATTCAGAATTGTGAATAGAACTTTTGACTAATTTTCCCATTAAAACCCCCATTTTTTAAAATGAAATATAGAAATAACTTAAGTCTCTTGGAAAAGTAATACTACCTGTGATTAGCAGCAGCTAGGCACAATATATCACTTTACTTTGCACAAATGCAACTATACCAGCAAAAAAATAGCAATATGTATCGTTTTCACATTTTTAGAAATATGTCTTGAATCTTTATTCAAGCTTATGGTTGTCCATGAATAGTAAATAGTTCACAATAATATTTTATTCAATTTTAAATAGTAGAAATGTTTACAAAGTAAAACATTTATGAAATTTATGAATTACACAAATATGGAGTTCCATTCACAAAAAACAAAACAAAACAAAAAGCAATGCACCATGCATGTCTCCTTTTAGAACTGAATAATCGGGGTTTTTTAGGGTGATGACATATCTGTGATACATGCAATTTAGATTGATCATGAATGATAATCTGAATTCATTAGCAGAAAATACACTATTATCATCAGAGAGAACACCGTCCAACCACAACATTCCTTCCTGCCCAAGTACATCAAGAATGAAGTAAAAATAATTACAAAAATATAACAGGATAAAATGTTATAATTATGTAAAGGTATAGCTGATGGGGAAAAGAGTCAAAAACTAGCCCTGACCTTAACTGTTTCCTGCTGCACTTATTCAATCACAAAGCATCCAGCACTCTTCTAAAGAAGCTAAAGTACTATTTAAAGAAAAACTGTACAATAAATTTATGACTAGTTCTACATAAAACATGGTTGCTGGTTGCTCAACTTGCATAAATCTTCCAAAAATAGCTTTGGAGATAAAATGTGGTCGCTTCCTACAAAGAAAACAGAAATAATAAGAAATACGTGATTAAGTAAATGATCAATAACAGCCAGGTTCTATGTAACATTAATAACAAATGGTTCATGAAATTTTATAAAAGCAAAATTAAAAAATCACTTAGGTGTAAGTTATAATTATCTTCAACATCATTTCTATTTTTGTGACTAATTTGATCAGACCAACACATGAAATTATTATTATTATTACCAATGACCTCTGGAGAGTTAAGGACTCATCAAGTGGGGGAGGGCCACATATCACCCATAACAACTGTAAGACCTTTCCTTGAATTAATTAACATTACCTGCACTCTTGACCTCCAAGGACAAGTCATTCCAATCATGAAATTGCTTTTCTTGACTATATTCACCCTCGACTTCCATAGAGGTCTCCTCTCATTCTCTCTCCACTCTCCATAAAATGAAAAATTCCATCTACTGGTATTCTTTGTGGCTCTTTAAGAAGTTTGCAAGACTCAATCATATCACTCCTCTTTCTCCTGTTTGTTAGTGGGCACAGTCAACAAATTCTCTGTTTTCATAATCTATATTCTACAGTCTCGATATCATCTTTAACTCTCTTTTGTGCCACTCTCTAAATGTATCTGCAGCACCAAGGAGACCAGATCTGTGCACAATAGTCAAAGTGAGGTTATATCAAGGCACTGTAAAGAGGCAAAATAACTTCCTCATCCTCACGTGTCAATATTCATTTTAGCATTACAGTTATCCTGATTTTTATTTGCAATCTTTGCTATACGGCTCCCGTACTTCAACTTCTTATCTACTAAAATTCAAAGATTTTAGCCTGATCAGTTTCTTCTAACCTAATCTCACCAATATAATATGCCGTTACATATCTCATCACACTAAAGCGTATAACTTTACATTTACTAACATTCAATTGAGAGTCATCTCACATATCCACAATTCCAACCTATTCAAATCATTCTTTCTGACTGATCTGCTTATCTTTGCATCACTGGTAAACATTGGTAAACACCAATGTCATTAATGTATAGATTGAATAACAATGGAAAGGGCTAATCCTTGTGGTACAACACTGGTTACCTTAAATCTTGTAGACTCGCATCCCCACCCCTATACATTACTTTTTGATATCTGTAAGACAGCCATTCTCTTATTAATGCTAATATTTCATAATTCAATCCCATATCCATTTTATGCAGCAGACTTCCATGCAGTATCTTGTAAAAAGCCTTAGCAAAGTCTAAAATTATCATGTGTATCCATTCCAATTGTCTAAGTCAACCATAACATTTGTATAATGAGCAAGTTACTCAAACATGACCTTTCCTTAGTAAACTCATGCTGTTTGTTGCAAAGTATAGATTCTTTGTCAATCCATTTTTATATGCAAGCTCTTGCCAACTTTTCCAAAATCTTCACCACCACTTTTGACATACTGATAATATAAAAAGTCTTTGTTTAGCTAAATCTTGTCACAAATTGTAAAAATAGACTGCAAGCGGTATCAGATTTCTATACTGAAATCTTGGCACACAAGTAAGACCCTAGATAGATGTATTTTGCTATGATTATTCTTTCTATTCTTAAAAATCAATCTTAACTTCTACAATAATTAAGTAAACCAAGCCTTCATCCTTCTATAAAAAAAAAAAAAAATTAATAATTCAAAGATATATAAATAAAAAAGCATATTATTATTATTACTATGAGTGACTCCAAGGAGTCCTTAGACTCATCGAGGGAGGCCCGAAACATCATGTCCACACAACTATTCGACATTCCCACAGTATCTATCACACCCTGTCTTGAACTCATTCACTGTCATAGCACCCACAACAGACTCTGGTAGCTTATTCCGCTCATTTACCACTCTAAAAGTAAAGAACCCAGCTCTAACACGCTTACTAACCACACTCTCGCCCAGCTTCCATAGATGTCCCCTAGTCCTCCCACCACCACCAGTCCTGATCTCAAAAATATCCTCTGAATTAATCCTATACAAACCCTTCAGCAATTTGAATGTCTCAAACATATCTCCTCTCTTCTGCCTATCAACCAATTTCTGCAACCCCACAAATCTTCAACCTGTTCTCATAAGGTTCATTCCATAGACCTGTTATCATCTTGGTCACTCGCCTCTGGATCCTCTCAACCTCCTCCTCCCCATCAAGAAGAAACCTAGGTGACCAAATCTGGGCACAGTAGTCAAGATGAGGTCTTATCAAGGCTCAGTACAGAGGAACAATAATTTGCTTGTCTCTACTCGTCCAAGTATTCTTCAGCAATCATGTGATTTGATGAGCTGATTTAGCCACTTTTGCAATGTGCCCCCTAAACTTCATCTCCCTATCCACCAACACTCCCAAATCCCTGGCCTCATCAATCTCCTGGAGTACAGTTCCACCAATGTGGTATACTGCTGCTAATCTTTTCACCCCAAAATGCATAACCTTACATTTTGTCACATTAAATTGACATCCATTCTCCTTAGCCCAGAACTCCAATCTATCCAAATCATCCTGCAAGATTTTGACATCTTCTGCATTCACTATTGCCCTACCCAACTTTGCATCATCAGCAAACAAACGAACTGTTCCTCTTAGATCCTCCCCTTTTTCGTTAACAAACAAATTAAACAGGAGTGGTCCAGGAACAGAACCCTGCGACACACCACTAGTCACAGGCCGTCTTTCGGACTCCACTCCTGAATAAACTACTCTCTGATATCTCTCCATCAACCACCCACCCATCCATCTCACCAACCCTTTATCCATTCCCATATGTTGCAGTTTACGGATTAGAATCCATGTGGTATCCTGTCAAGGGCCTTAGCCAGGTCCAGCAGTATCACTGTAAACCCATTACCTTTATCAAGTTCAGCTGTCACTATGTTATAAAACTTGAGCAAGTTACTGAGGCATTTTCTACCCTTCACAAAGCCATGCTCTCCCCCATACAGTATCTCATTTTCATCAATCCATTCCTGTATTTTTCCCTTGAATACTTTCTCCAAGACCTTGACAACGACTCCTGATATGCTGATCGGTCAGTAATTTGCACAGTAGTCTTGGATCCTCCTTTATGCAGTGGAACTATTTTCCCCTCTTTCCACACCTTTGGGACTAAACCAGATCCGAGACTCAGATTAAACAACATGGTCAAGGGCACCACCTGGATGATACACTCTTGCAAAGTGCTCACTCCCCTCGTCATGCATTATCTTTCCTGAAAATGCTGTACTGCTAATCCTCAATGCCAGTTAGCATATATCTATCTCTGAGAGGCAGATCTCACTAATGCCAATAATCTGAGGACACAAGCTATGAAACTCAATTCCTTTGTTCCCGATACTTCTGGCATTTTTGTACAGACTAGTGGCGGCTCGTCGCTTGAAGTCGTAGGGGTGCTGCAACTTTTGAAATATACATACACACTGTAAGTACAGTGTATACGTGTTTGGATAAAATATTGTTTATTATCCATAAAATTATACAGTTTGGTATAATTCAAAATTACTATAACAAATGTTATGTCTTTAATTGTAATGTCCAAATATTTAAAAGAGACAGAGTAAACACAATAAGCACTACGAATACTCTACTACTGGTGCAAACTGCAAATAAACAACAGTGAAACTGCGCAACGGACAGTGCCGCATTATGCTAATAGCTCGCATCTCACTATGACATGCATATGCTTGCATACATAGCAATATGACACTGTGGCAAACAGTGCTGCTAGCATCCTTTGCCCTCTTAAGCGCTACAAGTGATACAAAGGGCCTCCCTCGATGAGTCTGTGGACTCCTAGGAGTTGTCCGGAATAATAATAATAAGATGGATTTTTATTATTTTTTATACAAAATAAGAGAATTGTATAGGATTGATGATGATAAAATTAAATATTACAAGCAAATATAAATAAATTAATATATTTATAGAGAGAAAAATTGGGGATGCTGCAGTTCCGCAGTGCCCATGCACGAGCCACCCCTGGTACAGACCATAAGTTACCTCCATGCTATTTTTGTATGCTCACCTCTATAGTCTGCATAGCCCAGTTGAACAACTTTCGGATCTCTATTCATATCTAATGCTTCACTTATACATCCTGGCACATACTGAATAATCTAAACTGGGCAAGCATCATGATCAAAGCATCATGCCTTCCATCATGATCTAGTTTTCTCAACTCTCTGCATGTCTCATGTCAATAATAATTTCTCCAGACTCCTGACACCAAACATATTCAAGTAAAAGCCATCCCCTTATATAAACCCACTCTTCCTTCAAACGTACTCCATATATCCAAAATCTGATATCTATTCCATCTACATAGCTTGTACATTGAATTGTTTGCCATGATAAATATTCTTAATTCACTACTAACTTATCTTGGTAACAGGCCAATACTTTTCATTTTCTCACTCTTCACTCTTGCTTCTTCCAGCAATCCTTCCATATCCTCTCTCATACTATATCTGTTGTGAGTTAAATCATTTGTACATATGAGAACTACCATCTCTTTTACCTTTCTATTTTTTTTTAACTGCATTCATTAATCTTTTGATTTTATCACATGGAAAACTTAAAGCAGTAATATGGTCATCAATGGGAGATACTTCTTTTTTATATTCTACCTTATTTGCATCCTCTTTTTATATTTATTTAATGTACCTGTTATCAGCTGTATATGCCCCTGAAGAAGGTAGGAAACAGGATTCCAAACAATTTTATGAGGAACTATAAAAACAGTTAAATAAATGTAATAAAAATGACTATACATTAATAGCAGATCTTAATACTGCAGCTGGAAATAATCCAATCCCAAATGAATGTCTTGGAAAAATAAGGAGAAATTTGCATGAATAACAATGGTTAAGAACTATTAGACTTCTGTACCTTCAATAATTTTTAAATAACCAATACTTTTTTTTGGATAACCTAAAAGAAGTCCAAATCAGTGAAGATATAGAAGAATGGAAAATTTTAACATCCAACATGTTTTGCTAACCATTCCTCACCCATTTTATTTAAGTGGCCATCCAATGTAATTAGTTCTGCTGATACATTCTTGAATGCTAACAATGTCAAGTTCCTTTCTAATATTTTCATTTTTTAATATGATTCTGCCAATGATGCAATCAGTTCACTTCCCAAATTTTCCTCAGAACCTCATATCTGTGGTCTCTAGTCTTCAAACAAGTGCATTATTTCTAATCCAACTCTCAGATTGATAACTTAAAACTGGTTTGAACACTGTCTTGTATACTGCTAATTTGGTTGGTATTTTGGCTAATTTCTCTCTTATTCCATATAAATTTATTCAACTGGCTACTGACCATACCAGCCTTGCTTATTCTGTTGTCTATTTCCAGATTTAACCTGCCATCTTCACTAAAAACTGTGCTAAATAGCTGAAATATTTTACTTGTTCTAGGATCGCCATTCAGAATGCAACTGTAGTTTTCTATGCTCCTGCCTATTTTCATAGTTTTGGTCTTTTTATTGCTGATTTTCAAGCCAAAAGATTTAGAACAATTATTCAATTCAGTTAGAGAATTCTGGAGAATTGCATTAGATGTGTTTAAGATTACATCATCTGCATAAAACAAAGAGCTAAGTTTGTCTCCGATTTTAATATCAGGTCCTAATGACACTTTCTTTCATAATGTGATCCATATAGATGATGATGAATAAAAGTGGAGATAATGTGCATCCTTGTCTTACCCCAGATTTTATATCTAACCATCTTCCTCTATTTCCTTTAATTCTAGCTGCTGGCTGACAATGTAAATATAGACTGTGTATTCCTATGTATGATGTTCCATTCACCCCATATAATTGCAGTATTTCGAAAAGCTTTTTTCTGGGCATTTTGTTGTATGCCTTTTCCCGATCTGCAAAAGTTAAGTACAGATTCTTACCATATTCCTAAGATTTCTCAACTATTTATCGTAAAGTAAAAATCTGATCATGACAACTTCAATTTGGCTTCAACACTTGTTCTTCTCCAAGTTTCTCTTTCACAATATTTTCTCAACCTCTTTTCAAGTATGGTTGCATAAATCTTATCTGGAACACTTAGTACAGAAATTCCTCTAACATTAATAATTCTCACATTCAGCTTTATTCCCCCCCCCTTTTTTTTTCACACACACACACACACACACACACACACACATGGGTACTATGAGAGCTCTACTCTAATTATCAGGAATTTGACCTTCTGACCAGGCTCTCTGAATTATGCAGTGTAGCCACTGCAAAACTTTTATACCTCCATACTTAAAACATTTCTGGTTGAATATCATCTACTTCAGTTGCCTTCCAATATTTAAAGTTTTTAATTTTGCTTTTTCTATCTTAAATATCGATATGTACTCCTCTTTGTATTCCTCTTGAAAATTTCCTAGTATGGTTCTGTCACTGTTTGGTTTGTTTAACAGTCTTTCAAAGTAATTACTCCAGACATCTAGGATGGTTCTAAAAACATTCAGAACATTCATTTTCGCCACATGAAAATTCGCAGTAAACAGTTCATAATACACTTTATCAATGGATGATAAAGTGTATTATAAAATTAAAAAGGCAAATCTTTATTAAGACGAATGTCAGTGATACATAACATAATGAAATCAATTAAAATTGTGCAAATTAAAAGAGATGCTGCGTATATAATTAACTTTTTGTTGCAGATTATCAATTCAATAAATCCATCACTAGAATCGTTCATTGGAAGAAATGCTAATGCTGTGAAGGATTTAATTTTCATGTCGAATTCAGCGTCTGTTTGATAGCGTAACTTCAAACCAATGGCAACAATTTTGCGATAAAGATTTTGTGCCATATGAAATAAACAACCTGTTATAGTTGTTAATGTAAATATGTTAAAAAAACATTGATAGTTGCTTTCTCGAAGTCAACCATTAATGTTTCGGGATCTAATGATGAACTTAAGCCCTTTAAGTCACTGAATAATCTGCTGTAAGTTAATTATGATTTGCCAGGAAGCAAAGCAAAAAGCTGCCATAGAATCCTTAGAGGTCTCATGCCAGTCCCAAGCCTGAATAAAGGAGGAGGATCAGTCAGATGAGTGTCGATGCTCTGACCGCAAAGAAAAAAAATGACTTATCTGACACCTATACGATCAACAGCAACATGCCGGCTCGGACATTGGCCTGGATCAACAAGGTCTGCAATACCAATTGAGCTATCGGGGTTGGATCGAAAAGTGGGATATCGAAAGGAAACAAACTGAAACTAACAGAACTATTATCAGTAAGAACATGGAATGTGCAGACACTTTGGATGTCAGGAAAACTGATTATTTCAGGAGAAAATGAAGAGATATTGGTGTGATATACTAGGACTGGCGGAGATGCGATGGACATCATCAGGAGAGATAAATTATGCAAAGTCATATGATTAGGGCATGACACCAAGCTCAATGCAGGAGTTGGCTTCCTTCTAAACAAAAGAGCTAGAGAGGCACTGTTAGGCTACAAACCAGTTAATGAGCAAATCATAACAGCAAGATTTCAAGCAAAACCATTGAATATATCAATAGTCAAGATATATGCACCCACATCTGACAGCACAGATAAGGATACTGACTTATTTTACAAAGATCTGACAGACAATAGAAACAATACCAAAGTCGGAATAGATAATGATGGTTGGGAAAGAGTCATGGGAAAATATAGTTTCAGAGAAAGAAATGGAGGGTGAAAAAATGTTAGAATTTGCTGTGGACCATGAGATGATGATCTGTAACACAAGATTCCGGCAAAAGAAGTGTAGAAAACGGATGTGGGGATCAAATGATGGGAAAAAACCAAGACCATGATTGATATATGATTATGATTAAAAAGTTTGACACAGTACAGCAGTGTCAAACTTTTCAAGGAGTAGATATAGATCCAGATCATAGTTTAGAGATTGCAAATCAAGTTGAAATTAAAAAGAAAATATAAACTCCATCATGGGTGTCCACAGAGGTGGAAAACGGGGCACTTTCCCCCCTCCCCAGATCTACTTGTGGAAAAAAAACCCCCAAAAAATTAAATAAAAATTTATTGATGTAATTATTTGTCTCCAAGCTCGTCCCCCCCCCCCCCAAGAAAATTTTCTGCAGATGCCCATCAATTATATCACCAGAAAGGAACAGATACAGCAAGAATAAGTGAAGCAGAAATAGGAAGAAGATACAGAACAATGTTGGATGACAAACTTAAAAGTTTGGACAAAGAAAAAATTCGAATCTAAGAGTGAAAGGAGTAATGAAGGCGATAGAAGATGCAGATGAAGAAATAGTACCAGAGGAAGAGAAGATCAAGAAGAAATGGATTAGACAATAAACACTGAAGTTAGTACAGGAGAATGTTGAAGATAAGAAGGGGTACATCAGAACAAATAGAGAAGCAATATAGAAGAAAGCATAATGAGTGATAAAAGCAGTCAGAATGGATAAGATGAAAGTTAGAAGCCCAATGCAATAATATAGAACAGTACTACGGAGAGTATAAAACTAGGGAGGTGTACAAAATGATTAGAACCATTAGTAGAAGGTGGCAACCAAAACATACCACAGTTAAAATGAAAAAGGCAAAGTATTGATGAATAAATATAACATTGTACAGCGATAGACAAGATACTATAGTGAGTTACATGAAAGGAAACTAGAATTAGATAGCATTGGGAAACTGACTGAAGAATTGAAGCAGATATCACCACCAGGTAATGAGTATGATATGGAATTGCTCGATTGGTATCACGGACCTTGTTGATCCCAGTGACATCCGAGCTGGCATGCTGTAGCTGTTGATCGCATAGGCATCAGATAACAATCGTGATTTTTCTTTGTGGTCAGAGCATTGACACTCATCTGACCGATCCTCCTCCTTTATTCAGGCTTGGGACTGGCATGAGACCCCTAAGGATTCTATGGCAGCTTTTTGCTTTGCTTCATGGCAAATCAGAATTAACTTACAGCAGATTATTCAGTGACTTAACCAGGGTTGCCAGATGAACACAACAGCTTATGGCAAAAATGTAAAGAAAATATGGCCAAAAATGGCCACTTTGGGAAAGTATTAGACCAAAAATATGGCCAAAGATATAAAATGATTGAATTGTGTGAATTAACATACCAACAATTAAGTGTGCATAAATTATGCCTATATATTCGATTACATATCATCAAAAATACTTTTAATTAAACTGAAAATACTTACAGTGAAACTCAGCTGTTAATTTGACAGCACTTCCTCAAGATATTGAATACCGTGTTCTTTTTCTGCAGTCGAGTCGTAAAGGGTTTTGCTGTTGTGCATTTGTAGCATTTCGGGAGTACATTTAAAGTTTTGGCAGCACATATTGTTATCACTTAAGAATGAACAGATTCTTACAATGGAATCCAGCAGTTTAATTTGCATCCTGTTTCTGGATTTAGTTTTGATAGATGTTACATAAGAAAATATCCGTTCAACTATTGTGTTACTTGCTGGCTCGATAAGTCATGTTAGGGTATAATTCGACAGTTCTTTAAAATTATTGTGTTTGGATACTGCTTTGGCAAGCAGTATCCAAACACAATAATTCGTTAGAGATTCTATCTTATTTGAAGTTTTCTTCTTCATTCCACACAACAAGGCTAATTTTTCTGTATTGGTCTTCGACTACATCAACATCATTTATTAGGTGGAAAAATGGCAGATCAGAAAATTTTCCCTTTTCTGTTTGGCTTAGAATAACAGTAGGATTTAAAAGTGACAGACCTTTAAATATATCAGCTGACTCAGGGAGCCGCTTGTTCACTTGAACAAGCGGCTCCCTGAGTCAGCTGATATACTTAGGTGCCAAACCTTCTTTAAGCATGGTTTGGCACCTAAATTTCACAGACTTTATTTTATTATTTTCTTGTTCCATATTAGGAGAAGTGCTAAATCTGATCAAGTACGTCCTAATTTCTTGATCAAATTTAATTCCAAAGTCAACATTTTCTACTATTTTGCATGTTCCATCTTCGATGTACAGCTTTTGATAAAGACTATCTCTGTGTGTGTGTGTGCAGTTCTTTGGCAAGATCGTAAGGATCAGCATAAGTTTGCTGGAACAAAACATTAAGCCTTTCGAACTCTTTAACAATGGAAGTAGCAAATACAAAATAAAAATAATTCATCCTATCTTGTAACATCTCATCATGCCTTATACTTTGTATCCTGACCTCCAGATTGTTAACAGCAGGTGTAGTAGGCAATTAATTCTTCCCAATTTAGCAGTATATTATTGAAGACTTTACCTCTCACTAACCACCTTGTCTTAGACAATTTCATAAATGGAAGGGGTGCATCTCGTTCCTGGTCATCTTCAACTGCTGAATTCATCACTTTAAAAAGAGCATTAAAATCTTCTATTCTCATATTGCTATTTGAAAACCATGAAGGAATTTCAGTCAAAATGAATCCAACATTGGATGGCAGCTTTGAAAATGCATGCTGTATACAAATTGCAGAGAGTGGCAAATGCACTTCATTTGAATACAGTTCAGATTTTCATTTCTAATCCTAGTCCACAGGGAATTGTTACTTCCAAACATAGTAGAAGCACCATCACTAGCAAACCCAATACAGTTCTTAAGAGTTTGATTATATGAAGCTAACACTTCTGAAATTTTATTAAATAAAACCTCTGCTTTTGTCTCTACAACAAATATAAGACCCAAGAAAGCTGAGTGAATTTTCTTTGTTTAATTGCAAAAAAAATCTAAGAACTATGCACAAATGCTTTTGTATTGCAATATCTGTAGATTCATCTACTAGTAATACATACTTTTTACTTTCTAAATCATGCTTCAGTTGCTCTTTCAATGAAGCAGCAATTACATTTTCTATAATTGCAATACATTTGGTTCTGCAGTTTAATGCCACCAAGAACACTATTTTGGAAATGTTTCTTAACTACTTCACCTATATGATCTACAGCATGAATTGAAGAATGACATGCTATTGCAAGGCTAAGTTCTATTTCTGCTTGTTTTTCCTAGTCATGGACGATTTGATAACTTTATCTAGAGTTGTTTGCGATGTACTGGGAGATTTATATTGATGTTTCTTTGATTTTTCGTGAACAGATATGTTATAAAGTTTTGGCAGCATGTTAGTTTTGCAATACATGCAATATGCATGTTGTCCATCATCAGACAATTTCAGCCACAAATATTTTACTTCCTACTCTTTTTAATATTTTCTTACACCTCTATTATCACTTTTGAACTTAGGCATTTTAAAGGGCTTGAAAAAAACAAAATATCTCAATTCAGAAAATTAAGAAACAAAAACAAATTATAGATAATAGTACTACAAAATTTGTAGTACAAATACTAATCTGGCACAGTAAACACCAATCTGGTAAAGGGAAAATAACAAAAATATAAGCAAGATAAAGATCGCGTTTATAAACGATATTAAAAAATTATTCATTAATTATACTAAAATCACTTAATTACCATTCTTACGAAATTGAACATATTACTTGCATATTGTCACAATGCGGGTAAAGTTTATGCAAAATATTCCAGTATGAAAGCTTATGAGATAGAACTATCACCATGTATACTCGTATAAAACATGTACGCAATAGCCATACCAGCTTGGGTCCATGTCTGTTTCGATTGTCTCTAGTTAGTTACGGTGTAGACTTTGTGCCAAGCTGGTATGGCTGTTGCGTACATGCTTTATACGAGTACAAAACGAAGCTGCATCATGTTTGGTGGTATTTATCAACAGAACTGGATCAAGTTTATAGCAACAATAGCGAGCAGGAGTTTTGTGTACTTGTTTTATACAAGTACAGAATGAAGCTCAAGCATGCTTGGTGTTATTGAGGGAGTCATAGTAACAAACTATAAGCCAGCAACCAAAGGCTCATTATGACTTCATCGAACAAACATTTTCAGTAACAATCAATTTGCATCAAGCGCGTCACCGCCAACCAAACGGCACGTAAAGGGGTACCAACAGCTAGCGTTACAATGCGACAACAATATTAAACTAAGTAAATAATGCATATGATTTGAAATCTTTGTAAAAATGGCCAAATTAGTGACGATATTTGCATAAATGGCCAAATTGATATTTTCATGGTCCCAGAGGTCAAAAAAGTGCCAAAATTTTGAAATTTGGCCATGAAACGGCCAATCTGGCAATCCTGGCCTTAACCTCCCTACCAGCCAATGCGGATGAAATAGTGACACCAAATTGCACTTCTTATCCATGTTATTCAATGAATTTTAGAGCTTCGTATCCAGATTTATCTGGACATCTATAGACGTCGTGGCCGGTTGGGGGGTTAAAGGGCTTATGTTCATCACTAGATCCTGAAACATTAATGGTTGATTTCGAGAAACCAACTATCAATGTTTTTCTAACATATTTACATCAACAACTATAACGGGTTGTTTACTTCATATGGCACAAAATCTTTATTGCAAAATTGCTGCCATTGGTTTGAAGTTAAGTTACCAAACAGATGTTGAATTCAACACGAAAATTAAATCCTTCGCAGCATTAACATTTCTTCCAATGAGCAATGTTACTGATGGATTTGTTGAATTGATGATCTGCAGCAAAAAGTTAATTATTTATGCAGCATCTCTTTTAATTTGCACAATTTTTAATGATTTTATAATGCCTTTATCATCCATTGATTATTTACCAAAATTAATGCAAAATATCTTATGGCGAATTTTCCAGCCACGATCTAGGATATCCTTATATTCAGTTTTCATGCCACCTTTATCATGTTCGATTCCTTTTACAGTACTCTTTCCTCTATTTCTAAGCTTCTTTAAATAGCCTACAGAACATTTTGTCACCTTCCTGATATTTATTTTCCATGCTCTTACTATAAAGTCTTCATGTTAGCTACTTTTACACATATTTTTACACATATCAAAATTGTTTGCTAGAACTTTTGGTATGCTTTCTTCTTTTCCAGGACTGCTTCTTTAACTTCTTGTGTCCACCATGGTGTTCTTAGTTTTCTATCCTTGCAGACAATTTCACCACATACCTCCCTAGCTAAATCAATCAGTGTCTTCTTCAGAGTTTGCCAATGAGACTCCAAGGTCTGGTTCTTGTTTTCAATATGTTTCATTTTTTCCTTAATAATGTTTGTATAGTCAAGTCTACAAAGCTGCTCAACTTTAATTCTTTTTAAAACTTTCTTACATGCTGTTCTTTTCAATATGATATCCATTTTTATCCTGCTTAGTACTAAGTAATGGTCACTTCCAATTTTAAATCCTCTGTACACTCTTGTATCCTGAACAAGGATGATGATATCACTATCAACAATGACGTAGTCAATGAGGCTTTTCTTATTTCTTGTGTCTTCTCTTCATGTTAACTTGTGCTCATCTTGATGTTGAAACATGGTGTTAGTAGTAACTAGTCCATGTACTGAGAAGTACAGTACAGTAAAAGCTTTGCCCTTTTCTCCAAAATTTCCCAAAATGTTCCTACATGCCCAGTGGGATTCATTTTGTACTCTGCTCAGGTCTCCAACAGGATCACTTTTTCATCATCATCATCAAATTCCTGACAAGTAACTTCAAGGGGTGTACAGGACATGATAGTATTACATGAAAAATTTACGTCATTACTAACTTCCTATCTACAATTTTCCTCCAAATCAATCTGTTACCTGTCAAGACTCCAAGATTATCAGATATTATATTTTTATCTTTTAAGGCACTTTTTACTATATCAATCCTTGGTTGTCCTCTAGGTCTTTTTCCTGCCAACCCAGCAAAGAACACTTGTTTTGCTAATCTTTCCTCTCCCATTCTGTTTAAGTAACCATACCACCTGAGATTACTCTGCTAACATGTTCCTGGATGCTAACAATGTAAAGTTCTTTCCCAATATTCTCATTTTTAATATGATAATGGCATCTGTTCATGTCCCTAAACTTTCTCAGGACTCTCATATCTGTGGTCAAGTCAAGTCTTTGGTCAAGTGTTTTACTTCTAACCCAGATCTCAGATCCATAAGTTAAAATTGGTTTGAACACTGTCTTATACAGTGTTTAGTTTAGTGTTTTGACCAATTTCTCTCTTATTCCATATAAATTTATTCAGTTGACTTCCTACCATATAAGCTTTGTTCCATCTTCTCTGGTCAAAAGGCATAACTTTAAACAACATTAGAGACATCATCCTATTGAAACATCAAAACAACATTAGAAACATCTTATTGAAATCCTCCTGTAACAACATCAAATCAGAATGTCCCAACATTGTTCTTCCTAATTTAGCATCAGCAAACACTGAATATCTTTTCTCACACATTGTATTACTGATATATAAATTAAGCAGCAGTAGTCCCAGAACAGAACCCTGTGGTACCCACTCATTATCTTCCTTTTGTGTGACATTGCACTAATACACAACTTGCTAGCTCCTATCAGTTAACCATCCCTCTAACCAAGTTATCAATTGACTATCCATCTCCATCCTACTCAATTTCAACAGCAGTTTATCATGTGATACTCCATCAAATGCTTTAGCAAAATCCAGATAAAACACTTTATAAGCATCTCCTCTGTCCAATACACTAGTCACCTTATTATAAAATGTAACCAAGTTACTGAAGCAAGACCTTCATTAACAAACCCATGCAATTCTCTTGAAAGATTTCCATTCTAATTAATCCAGATTTGGATTAATTAGAATGGAAAGTTCCTATTACCATACTCCTACTGAACCTAGTCATGGGCATTGTCAGCTCTTTGGCATATTACTATAATTTCCCATTTAGTCCCACAGCCTTATTATAACATCAAGGTTAATTAATATTCAAAACAATTCCCATTCTTGAACTGTCAGTGTTCTGTCTTCCTCCTTCCTATTGTTATTCAACATTCATCCTAATCTTCTAAATAAAGTACACTAATGCAATACTCATTAAATATTTCCACTATATTTTCAGCAGATGTTCCATCTCCAACAACTAAAGTCAGCCTTCCATATTCACCCTTTCTTCTACTGGCAACATAAATGTAGATTTCTCTAGAGTTTTGCTTTTGTTTAGCAATTAATTAGCATTGGCTGTTTCAACCAATCTCTTTTCACATGCCAATTTCTCCTTCCTCACTACACTCATTACCTTCCTAGTCTGTGCCTTATACTCATTCTGCTCAGGGGTAGCCTGTTCTTTATATCTTCTCCATAACATCCTCTTTCTCAGAAGGTCCTGTATAATTCCATGATTCATTAATTTCATCCCTACTTTATTTATCCTCCTAACCTTAAAAATACAATCTGACAATGGCATAAGTAATTAATTTCAGACCAAGTTCCAGGCACTGCAGATTTCTCTTCATTTCAACTGATTAAGCCACTACACATCAGCAATCTGTTTCCTTAATTTATCACAGTCCCTTGCTCTCTAATTCCATGTCTTTTGTTCCATGAAGCCTATACCAGCCTAGCCATTTTCTGCATCAAAAAACCACTTGATCACTCTTCCAAATTGGTGGCATTGTGGTGAAATCTTCTATTGTAATTGTATGAGACCTGGTTACGTGATATATCATGTAACCAAGTTTGATCAATTATTCCTCAACTAGTTTACCAAATGCTGATTAAGTATGAGATTGGATTTAGTTTATAAGTGGCTACTTGGCTAACATTTTAATCAGTGGAAATTTAAATGATTATTTAGAACCACCATGTGGAGTTGTGAGATTCCTTGTGGGAAGTCAGTTTTGACTTCACAGTCTAACATACTTCTTAAAATCATTATTCTATCTGCACTATTGTCATTCTTTCAGGCATAGCATTCCATGCACCTATCACTCTAAAAAACCTGCTCCTCACCACTTTCTTGTAAAACTTTCAGAGATGCTTTCCACTGTACTCTCTCTAAGGTTTCTTCATTTGGTTCAAATCCCAGTATCCAGATAAAAGTATAGTAGTCCTGATCAAGTTGTTATACAACTGAATCCACATCTTTGTTTCTGATGGTCATCACCTTCTTGGTAATCTTCACAGCAATTGCATGGGTTGTTTTCACCAGCTCTGCGATATCCATCATTTCCCACAAGATCTATAGATCAGAATATACAGCCTTCTCCTCCTCCCTGTGGATCTAAAATCAAACCTTGTGCTCAGCCATATTAAGTTTTCATCCCCCATTCATTCACCCACCTTTCCAGCTTATTCAAACCCTCCTGAAAATAACTTTGGCACTATTATTAATAATATTCCTAACCTTCAATATCATCTGCAAGTAACTGAATATCTCTCTGTAACCTGGTTAAAGCATCACTTAACTGATTAACATAAAGACTGAACAGTAATAGTTTTAGTACCGAGTCCCATGGGATCCCACTGGTAACCTCTCCTTTCCTTAACTACCTTACCGGTCATTAAAGATCAAATATGCATCCTCAAAAGCTTCGTATCCATCATAGATTTCAATATTAATGGTATTACAATTTTAATATGCACTTTGCATCCATGGTAATGTGGACGTATATATACGTCCTGGCTGGTAGAGTGGTTAATGCTGTTACCCTAAACACAATTCTCTGATGTTAATCAGAAAATCAAATACCAATTCAATCCACTAGCCTAATATCTAAATAAATGTTGCAAATTAAATACGAACCTATTACATGACAACTTGTGAAATACTTTTGTAAAAAAAAAAAAAATTACAGTACACACACTTCCCTCATCAACCACTCTTTTCTTTCATAAAAGACAACCAGATTATTACAGAAACAAGAGTAATCTTTTAACAAATTTGGGCCGATCTTTGTAATATAAGCTCTTACTGATTTTTCCAAGATCTTATCCCATATTTTGATTTGGACATTGATGGATAGCCATTTAAAAACTGTTTCAAATAGTTTACTATTTGTTGGTCAAAATATCTGCCGCTGAGTGAGCCGCTAATGCAATCAAAACAGCTTATTTAAAAGAAATGGAAATCAATGATTTTAATAATGGCTAACTACGTTTCTGGAAAAATTGATGTTGACTTGCCTGAAATCTCACAGCTGATTTCAGGCAAGTCAACATCAATCAATTCATGCGATTCAGTGACTGTCACAGGAAGATCTTTGGATTTATTACCAAAAAAACAGTTGTTAAAATTGAAATCACTAGAGAAACTTATGATGAAACTATATATAAAATTTTGCAGATCAGAGATAATATGAAGAGAATAAATGGGATCAAAGGCTAAGCATTGATAAACATGCTAGAATTATTTGAAAAGAGATACAATTGACCCTTGAACAACACAGGCAGCTAACCCCCCCCCCCTGTGTTGTTCAAGAAAAAAGACCAATAGGAAGACAGGATGCAGGTGGATTGATGCAGTTACAAGTCTCATAGAAGACTGAAATATAAGAAATGACAATATTGGTGACCTAACAGGTACCAGACTAATTTGGAGAATTGTTAATAGGAAGTTAGTAATAATACAAATTCTGATAAATTTGATAACAATGATAAATGCTATTTATAATTTTATAGAGCATAAAAACAAAAGTAGGATTCGTTATTTATATTTGTATCTGTTACATTAAAGATTGATTTTGAATTTTTTTTGTAAATGCTATTCTATAAAAATTTGGCCTTGACTACAGGCTAAAGAGAAAGCATAATCATGTTTTGATGTTTCTTTTCCAGTTCTTCTTTCCCCCAAATCACGAGAATAACATGAATGTGTGTGTGTGGCATGCAAGATGTTTTTAACAACAATTCTAAGATTTTCATCATAGAGGTGTCTGTAGTCCATTCAAGATATGGTACAGCTAGAACCTAAGACTCACTTTGTCATCTGGAAAATAAACATGAACCTTAATTTGTGTGTGTATGTGTGTGTGTGGAGACAATGATACTTAGACCAAAGTTTTAACCAGCCAATGTGCAGTGTACGACAAATGCAAAGTTAGTCATTAAAACGATAAATCATAGAATTCACACAAAACAAGGAGTGGGAATGGTTTGTCATAACAGTGTGAATTCATTATAGAATCACCGATATGCTATATTCCTTAGCTGATTAAGAGGCCTCATCATTATTGGTATTATCTGGCTTGCTTACAGATAATATAACACTACTTAATTCTTGGTATATTATTTTTTAGCAGTTACAAATAAAGGACAAATGGCTGCCTTTTAGGTGGAAAGACCGAGTTTGAATCCCATCTAGTATGCAGGAGTTTTATAAGTTTCAACTTCAAGTCAGTTAGTCCATCTCATTGAGAGATAGCTCTGGTACTGCTAGCTCCATAGAATACACTACTTAGGTTTCTACAAAGCCCAATTACTTGTCCATGCCAACAACAACTACTGGATTTGAACACAGTGAGAGAAAGTTTAGACGTTTATGAACAACTGTATGATTTAAATGAAATCTTGTTCAGCACAGTTGAATGATAAAATATTATTCATATATAGCAATCCTGGTGTTTATAACATATCAATTGATATAACTTACTTTTTTTAAAAAAATAATAAATAAACAATTTAGTAATTGTTTGATCTGAATATTTACCAGGTAAGACTCTTCCAGATATTTATGAATATATCATTTAAATGATATTAGCATAGAAACCAACTTACCAATGATCACTTCCCAGTTCTTGTAATCTTTTGTTATTTCATATGCACATCGTATTTCTGAATAGCAGATTCCTCCAACAATAAAAACCAGAAGACGTGGAACATTTTTCACATTTGGGGCATTTTTATCTTTATGCCAATGACCATACCTCGCACTGAAATTGAAGTATCACTATTAATTACCATTGATGAGATTAATAAAATGTATTACTTGTTCAAAATACAAGGTCTAGCAGAAAAGTAATGAGCCAAAATTCATGTAAAATAATGTATTCAATTAATTGTCTGATATACAATATCACCCACAAGAATGAAAACAGAAAGATTACCAAAACAAGCCTTAAAGTACAAACCATTAGGAAAAAGAAAACCAGGACGTCCTCTTAAACGATGACTTCTAAGGCCGGAACAGGCCATGCTAGGCCTAAATCCTTGATATGCATGATGATGATGATGACAATATCACCCCCTTGGCCCCAGAAAATTCTGTGGGGAGATGAGGCGAATTTTAAGCATCTCCAAAATTGTTAAATTTGGGCTTTCAAATCACCCTATGCATTCTAGGAACTCCCATTACATTCATTATTTGGCATGGCTTCATAGCATATTTTTATACCATTTTTGTGTGTGTGTGTGTGGGGGGGGCATCACTCAGACAGGACCAGTAACTTGTTCCGTTACTGCATGGAAATATCGTGATATGCTGAACAGTTTTGTCATTCCGCAACTTCAGCAATGATGACGTCTGGATGAGGCCATTTTTATGGAAGATGGAGCACCTCTCCACACTGCATGACCAGTATAGCATCACTTCACAGAAGAAAGAGTGATTAATTGCTTCTTTCCAGTTGCATGGCCACCTTGCTTCCCTAATATTACTACATGCAATTTTTGGTTGTGGGTTACCCGAAGGCCAACATCAACAATTTCTGGTTGACAAAAATGGTGACCACATTGAATCAGGTCCACTTTCATATGGGTAAACTCAATGTGCTCAAGTTGTGCATCTGGTTTGTGACAATGCTTATTGCTCAAGTAATAATACCATAATTACTGTGCTAATTAAAAGTGCAACAGATAAAGGTAATCTTTCATTTCAGTTTAGTCTTTGTTATTCAATACCAAATTTGGTGACATTATGGTTGTTAGACTGAGCTACATAACGCTCTGAATAAGGGAAGTGTAATGATGGCCATCCTGTAAACTGATCTCATACACAAGAGATTGAAGGATCTATAAGTACATCAATGCAGTGTGTGTGTGGGGGGGGGGGGGGGGGAGGCAAGTGAAGACAAGACTCAGAAGTTTACTGGTTTCCCCCCACCCTTTATTTTGAAGGGTTGAAAGTAGTTGTTTGGAAATACTTCTTGGTAGGCTGTTCCAGAGGATGGAATAAAAGAGAGGGAAGAAAAGCATGTCTAGTGTTTGTTTGCTGTTGCACAGTAAAGAAGTGTGGGAAGTTGTGGCATTTGTATTAACAAGTGCAGCAGAAAGTGAAGGAATGATGGTTGCCAGTTCAGTGAAGTCAATTACCTGTAGAATAGACACATAGCCAAAACACTGCAAGATACAGGGTAAAGTGAATCTGCAAGAGAAGGATCATTTATGAGCTAAATTACTTTCCTCTAGACAGCATCAAGAATTTTTGTATATTATTGTGCAACAGCAAACAAACACTAGACCTGCTTTTCTTCCCTCTCTTTTATTCCATCCTCTGGAACAGCCTACCAAGAAGTATTTCCAAACAACTACTTTCAACCCTTCAAAATAAAGGGTGGGGGGAAACAAGTTTTAGATTTCACCCCCAAACATGTAAGCAGTATTCAAAGAATGGATAGATTTGAAATTTATATATAGTTAAGAGCTGGGTGGGTGTAAAATAACATCATGAATGAAAGAGAATGCCTAATTTTTTGAATGCTGGGGAAGCTACTGATGTGATGGGTTTGTGCCAGAAGAGACTGGAGATAAATGTTAGTCCAAGCAGAGAGATCTCATCTTGTGTGGTGATTTGTATATTACTGAAGGTAAGCAAATGCAAGCTGAGTTCTTTTGCAAGAGAAGAGGCAAGGCTGTGTTTTGGTGGCATTGAACGTGATCAGATTGTCCTTACCCCATTTAAAGATAGCATGATGATCTTCATGCTTGGAATATCTGTACACTGCATAGTTTGTCAAATGAGTAGGATGAACAGAGTGATATTGTCTGCAAAGCTGTGGATAGGAGTGGAAGTGATTGAGAGTGGGTCGTTTATGTACCTGAGAAAGAGCTTAGGTGATAGGACAGAAGCCTGAAGTACTCCTGCATTAGTAGTGAAGTGGGAAGTGAGAGAGCGAGTGAGTGAGATTAACCATGCTATTGCAGTGAATGACCAGAGGAGAAACTAGCAACCTAATTACAGAAGGCAGTAGGTAGACCAAAGGATGGCAGTTTATTTAGCAGACTTAGATGTCAGATGTGATCAAAAGCTCCAGAAATGTCAAGAGCAACAACAGAAGTTTCTCCAAACATTTCCATGGCAACTGTTCAGTGGTGAGTGATGAAAACTAAAATAGATCAGTTGTGAATCTCTAATGGTAAAATCTATACTGGTGGTTGCTTATAATTTGTGGTCCTCTAGTAGAGAAGCTGGCAATTAATGACTTTCCCCATTATTCTGGGGAGGACAGAAGTGATGGTGAATGATCAGAAGTTTGACAGTTGACTTCCATCTCCCTTTTTTTTTGGAATATGTCAGATATGTGATTACTTCCACACATTCGGATACATATCAAGCCAGGACCAGGTGACTTTTTGGTGTCCAAGTTATTGAGTAATTTTCTGATGCTTTTTTTGTCAAAAAGCTACAGGAGGTATACGATGCTCAGATTCTAGTATGGTATGAAGCATTTTTCTTGGTCATCAATGCAAGAGGTTCAATAAAAGAGTAATGCCAGAAGGTCAGCTTTATCTTTACGTGAAGTAATAGTGGTGACATCAGAATGAGAGAGAGAGAGAGGTGGGAGTGCAGTTGAGCAGAAGTTGCATCCAACAGCCTTAGCAAGGGACCAGAAGGTACAGCTTCCATTTGGATAAGAGGCAAGTTTTCTGCTGTTGGCCTTTATGAAATCAAATTGAGATCTCCTGAAGACTGCTGACATTTGTTACGTGCTTCAGTACAGGAAGAGTATGAAGCTGGAGTTCTTGTTGCAAGCTATCTGTAGTAAGCTGAATTTTTTTTTCTGACTGCTCTGACACACTTTATATTAAACCAGGGCTGGGAAAGTGGACGAGGTAGAATGGGGAATCAATGACTTCATGCCAGTGAAGATAATTTTTCTGGCTTATTTGAAGGCAGGTGTCAGGGTTGGATGAACTGAAGTAATAGTCAGCACCATAGACAGGAGGAGTAAAAGTTCCAGAGGTCATCCCATCCAGAGTGTGCAAGATTGGGAGTGGGTCGAGGAAGAACATTCTCTGTGAAAGAGGAGTCTTGTACAAGATTGTAGTCTGAGTTACCAAGAGGGAAGGTGATATTTACAGTATCTGGAGGAAGAACTGGTTAAAAGGAGATCCAGAGTACTGGGGGAAGGGTGAGAAAGGCTATCAGAAATTTGTGTAGGTAGATGATTTGGCCAGGTCAATTTTTATGGCAAAGATTTCCATTCTTATCCAGCTTGGTTAGTGGTGTTGAAAAAGGGAAGCCAGTTGGAATTATGGACATGAGGTTGCCTAGGATGATGACCAGACTGTCGTGACGTTCTATTTTCATGTTTTGTTCTAATTTACCATCTAGTTTCAAGTCACTCTTATAAATAAAATAACTAATTGCGAATTGATCACTGATCCAAAAGTAGGGAAATTTATAATTATACTGCGCCACCCTATTTTTAGATTAGTCTATATAAAACAGTAGGATCAATTCTTAATTAAGTTAGCAGTCTTCTCATTTAGGCCGAATTATTTACTATTCTACTTGGGGCACCCGCAAGATTCGAATTTTTTATGAACGGTGCAATAAAAGGGAGTTCAGGCAAACACAATATTTAGACTAACAAAATAAAACATTTAATATATGATATATAGCAAATACATGAATTCTACTTTTAATTGAAACAATACAATTAACTTAATACATCTCACTAAGTCAATCATTACAATTCAATGTCCTAAAATTTAACATACAATTCACTGCTTCAAAATCACACGCCTTCTTAACTCAAGTTAACAAAACAAAACTTCTCATTTGATCAGTCTCCACATATCTATCAGCTGTACTTAATGTTTAAATTCACAGGAAGCACTAATCAAGGTAGACAATATTCCAAGCAATCTTATTTCGGACCTTGAACTTCGAAGATACGCTATAGTTAATGTTAGAATAAACAAACATGTATGACTACTCTTACCAGATACAATCTTCAATACATCAATTTATTGCGAGCACACTTATGAATTAACTTATTTGAGCTAGCGGAACACATTAAATAAAATTCTCCAACGCTTTAACTGAACTACTGTTAACCGCGCTTCACTACTCTAAACGACAGCAATAAGGTACTGATATCCTTCCTTGTTTACTTTTCTGCAACTAGATAAATTCATTATATTCTTCTCAGGGCAATATAGAATTAAGACGTAATCCTAGATTAACTGGAACTAATCAGAATTTCCCACTGAATGTCCAGTTCTTTATTTATCCGATTACGACATCAATTTTCCTCCATAACAACAGCTGATTTCACTTGCAGTTGAGTATAAGATTCACTACATTTCTTGCTTACTTCTAAACACTATGCTCTTGGATTTCTGCCCTAAAGAAATTATAATCTTCTTTCACTTCTTTGCTTATATCCTACTTTCCTTCAGGCTCCGCAAAACTCTTCCCTTTTCTTTCTATAAAATTCTTATTGCCTCCCTTTCTCCTTTCTGGTTCCAAGGTCACTCACTCTTCGACTCGTGCTTGTTTATTTCATGCGTCTCCATGACAACGCATGAACGTAAATATTTCGCTAATGTAATACAACGCTCTACTCTTACATAAGTGATTACATAACGTTACATTTTCACAAATAAGAATAAACAGAATATTTGAGCTACTTAATCAGCTCTTTCATTACGTATACAATTATTTATAATACACTTTTCGTTACTTTACATATATATTTTAGTTATCCTAAATTCTACACATATTATTGCCTAATAAATTAATAGTAGGTTAAGTTTAGAATAAATAATTAAATAGTAATCCTTAATTAAGGAATAATAAATAATTTTTATACAAATCATGATTAATATATAATAAGCAATGTTAAATGTGAATGAAAAAAAATAAATTACACAACATAGTTTCATTCACAATTTAACAACACTATTTGGATAGCCAGAGCGCAGCAGATGAAACCTTGAGCCAGTGGAGGTCAAAAGTAGGGGATTAAAAATTAGAGAAAGGCACAGGTGACACCTTGTAGCAAAAGAAATTGTGTTGTGTGTAATTTGGACATTACAAGTGAACAGTAGCAGATGCAATTTGGATTTCGGTCAAGAGTAGTAGGTCTGGTCTGGATGACTAAGTGATGGTGAATGTCATTTATGTTGGTGTTAATGCCACAGATATTAGTGAAGTGGATGTGAAAGTGAATTTTAAATGAGGAGATTTGGGCATGATTATGATTTGTATGTGGTGATTGGTTGTGTTGTGTATTTTTTTATTGGAATAAGTTTATGAGGAAGATTCCTTATGTCACAGTTTGTAGTGTTCATCATTAGTTTGTTTGTAGTTAGATGGAAAGATAGAGTGGGGACATCAAGTAAGAAAAACAGACTCTTGGACATGACATTCACACGAGTGACAGGTCTCCTTACCATAATGTGGACTCTACAATGTCTTCTACATACTACTACTTGGTCTATCCTCAAAAGCCACTATCTGTCAAAATATGTGGAAATGGGATTATATGGCAGTTGATTGAGAAGCCTCCTGACTTGTTACTGAAGGTTAAGGCTCATGCACTAACTGGCAGCCAACCTACAGCACCACCATTTCAACTGATGTACCCTCAAAAATGGAGGAGGTTATGGCTTTATGTATAGCATGACCATGAAGGGTATCACACTCACTGCATAGAAAAAAAAAAAGGGGGGGGGGAGAGACAGAAAACAGAACTCCTATTCTGGAAACCAAACATTAACATATGCCCCTTCAGGTCTCCAATAAGCTGGGTGGTGGTATTTCACGAGAAAAAAGTTATCTAGTTGACATTTCCACCAACTAAAAGCAGGTATCCCTTTATAGTTGGAATAACTGATGAGATAATTCATAAGATCACACCACAAGAAGGAAGGAATGACTTGAGGGAGATGATGTTATACTCCTAAATAAATGCAGTACAACTCAACAGGATTCCCTTATTAAATTGAATAACTTCTGTAATAAATTTGGTATGAAAATCAGAAATAAAAAGACAAAGACAATGAAAATAGGTAGGAATATAGGAAACTTCAAGTATACATTCTCAATGGAGAACGCGTAAAACATTTCTGCCATTTAAGCACAATTTTTAGTGAAGATGGCAAATTAAATCTGGAGACAGACAACAGAATAAGCAAAGCTCATATGGTGGAGAGGCAGCTGAATAAATTTATGTGGAATAAGGAAGAATTCAGTCAAAACACTAATCTAACAGTGTACAAGATAGTGTTCAAATCAATTTTAAGTTATGGATCAAAGATCACATACATGAGAGCACTGAGAAAAATTAGGAGCCTGAACAGATGGCATCGATGATAGAATCATATTAAAAATGAATATATTAGGAAGAAAACTGACATTGTTAGCATTCAAAAATGTGTGAGAAAGGCTAATCTCTTGTGTCATGGTCACTTAAACAGAATGGGAAAGGTTAGCAAAAAAGATTTCATGCCAAGATCTAGGCAGACTGATTCAGCCAGAAGTGCCTTAAAAGACCAAAATGTTAGATATGAATACTGGAGTGCTGACAAAGTAATAGCCTAATTTGGAAGATAATTGTCGATAGGAGATTAGTAATAATATAAACTTAATGATGTAGCACTGTCATAGTAGACTGTACACCCCTTGAAGGTACATATCAGGAAACTGATGATGACAATTCGCTCAAAAACAATCAAAGGATTAACCTAGCATTTTTGTTTCAAATGCTTGTTATGCTAATTGTTCATATCCAATCTGCGATCGCATGATCCAAGTGATCCTACAATCTTAGAATAACTGTGCTTAGACATTCTTAAATATTAATAACAAGCTCTATTCTTATATCTTTGGTGATAATGTGGTTATGGTTATCTAATTTTCCTCTAAGCTGTCATATGTTTTTGATTAATCTGTTTCATTTTTAGTGCAAGTCTACAAATCCATGTGTTAAAAGTTATTTAAATACTGTCTTGTATACTGATGTACTTACTCCTCAGGACACCAGTTTGCTTATTTTAATAGCTTCCATAAAGCAACTGGAAGAATGATGGTATATTAAGAATTTTGATTGGCAATGACATGAATCTGATTATTATCATGACAAGGGGAATCTTTATATGAGCTTTTACAATTGAAGGTGTAGCTGATCTCATATGGAAATAGCAGGGTTCCCCCCTCCTGGAAACTCAGGTTCTCATTCTGCATACAGGCAAATTGGCCAGAACACATGCAATTTACAGACAACAAATACTATTGAGGTGGATGGTAGATGGTATTATGTGTGTGGCAAATTAAGTAATGCAGTGGAGATGGTGGGTAGTGTGCAGTGAGTAGAATGCCCTTCCTTGAATCCTTGTGACTCCCTGGAGGTGTCAAAAGAGTAATAGCAATATAATTTGTTTAACTAGAAATTATGCCTAAATAGCCAAAACTTGTTTTTACAGGTTCATGAAATCTCATCATCCTCATAATCAAATTTCTGATATGTAGCCTCAGGGGATGTGTACAGGATATTATGATAGTACTAAATGAGAAATTTACACCATTACTAATTTCTTATCAACAATTTTCTTCCAAATTAGTCTGTTATCTGTTAGAACTCCAGTTAATGTCGTTCATGTTTCTGTTTATCCTCCCCCCCCCCATTCACCTCACATAAATCTGTTACAGCAATTATTTAATTCAGCTGAAGACCTAAACGCTTGCAGCAGATTCAATTAGAGAGAAAACTTCACACAAAGTAAAAAAACGTAATATCTCCTATTTGAATATCAGGTTCAATACCACTTTGTTTAAAGGATATAGTCTACAGATTATAAATAATAGTGGAGATTGCATATGTGCAATTCAGCCACACCTGATTTTAACAAGCCATTTTCCGGTACATTCGATTCTACCTGTTGATTTGCAATTTATACATAAATTATGTGTTGTTTGGAACAATTTCCCCTTGATACCTTAAAATATGCTTTTCTGAGATCAACAAAGCTGAAATAAATATTATTATATTCCTATGATTTTTATTATGTAAAAATCTGGTCTTGAAAAACTTTTGGCCTAAATCCAGCTTTTCTTTACTAATTGCTTATCTTTCCTCTAAAGTATGCTTGCATAAATGCAATCTGTGATCTTCAGTCTTTAAGTGCCTTTTGTTTCTAATCAAACTCTCATGCATGTTAAAATTTATTTAAATGCCGTCTTGCTAGCTGTTTGATCAATTCATGCTGTCATGAAGAATAAAACAATGAGATGATCTGAGGAAACTGATGAGTAACTTATATGTCAAATATCCACTTAACTGGGGTACCATAAAATTCTTTCGTTGGAGAGCAAGTAAGTTCATAGAGGATCACAAAGCAAACACATGGTTTCTTTTTAACTTTAATAATATGCAGTGGTGGTAAAACCTTTTAACACCACCTAGAGGTTTGCAGGGAAGTAGTTGGAAGTGAGAAGGAATCTTTTGATGCTTTTTCTTGAGCAGTTGAAGGTTGCAGTACTTGGAAAATATATGAAGGCTGTCTCTATCTTTAATAGAAGATAAACGTAGATGGAATGAAAGAGTACAACAAAGACTTGATTTTAAGTTTGAAGTCGGAATAGATGGATGCTGACTGGCAGCTGCTTGCATGTCTACAAGCATTGAAAAATGTGGAGGAATATTGGAAACTAGTTCAGTAAAACATTCAAGCAGAAAAAAAAAGAGCATAATACAGAATTTCTGTGAGAAAGTGATTAGAGGTGAGATTAACCTATTAACTGAAATTCTTGCTTCTAGACATTTTAAGTGTTACCCCAAACAAACAGTATTTGAAAGTTGGGCCAATTTCTACAGTTAGTAGTTATACTTCTGAGAAGTAACAAGTTGAGCGGGAAAAGAATCCCAAGTGTTTTCGAGGTTGAGTAAGTCTGGTTGTACCAGAAAAAGCAAGAAGTGAATGTCAGTACAAAAACAAATCTGGCATACACCAGTGGCCAAAATTGTGGAAGCCTTTTGGAAAAAGTGTATTTTTGAAATTTGATGGCTCATAACACCACTTTTTTTTTTGTGTAATACCATAAAATCATATATCAATGGAAAGATAATTTAATCAAGAATGTAATGCAATAACTTTTATGAAGGATTTTTTATTAGAACAGCAGTTATAAAGAAGAAAAGTGAAACACAGAAAAAATTATATACACAAAAATTCTCACAATGCGAGTTAATACTTAGTCGGGTAACCTTCAGCGTTAATTACAGCCTTACAACACCTTCCTATGGAGTGAACCAAGTTTTTCAGCTCTGCAGCTGTTATAATGTGAAATCAAGATTGAATTATTGCTTCTATTAATTGGGTTTTATCGGTGGGTTGCTTCTGACTAACAAGTTTCTTTAGTCGGCTCCTTAGATTTTCGATTGGTTTAAGGTCTGGGCTATTCCTAGGCCATTCCAGCAGTGGAATATGATTATCTTGAAACCACTTTTTGCACACAGCAGCAACATGACATGGAGCTGAATCCTGTTGAAATATAAATGCTTCATTATCTTGGAAAAGATCACATGCAAAAGGCTTCAGTTTGGGCATTTATACTCCCATTATTCATGTAAATTCTGCCCACACCTTTTGATGTCATACAACCCCAGATCATAACACTAAGTGGGTCTTTCACAGTAGGTGTAATGCAATCAGGATGTAAATCTTCTCCGATTCTTCTCCTTACGTATTTTATGCCATCACCACCAAACAGGGAGATTTTGGTCTCATCACTCCAAACAACACTGTCCCATTGTTCCACTTAACATGGGTTTTAGCCCAGTTTAATCTTTTCAACCTTTGTTTGAGAGATAAAAATGGCTTTTTTCATGGAATTCTAGCATTTAGACCAAATTCCTGCAGTCTGCACTGAACAGTCCTTGCACTCAACTTCACATTGTATTGGGCCATTTCATCTTATATACACCCAGATGATTTTCTTCTGTCACATAGGCACAGTCTCTCAGTTATTCTAGTCTACCTTTTCCTGCCTGGTTTTGTAGTGACTGAGTCTCCTTATACCTCTTCAAAAATTTAGAAATGCCACCTTTGGTTAAGTTTCCACCAATTTTTCTTCTAATTTCTTCATAACTGTAGTCTTGTTCACTTAACAGTACTAGTTTACATTGCTTTCTGGGTGACCAGTCAAAACCACCCAACTTGATAGCAATCACATAACACAAATGTCCTCCTCTCAGCTCCAATACATGATATCAATAGCTGAATCCTACTGTGACCTTACTGGCTCATTGCCAAAACAAGATGACATCTGATTGGCTCTCTAAACACTCGTGCTCATTGCCTACATTCAAATGAAGGAAAGCTACTTCATATCAACCGAAGCAAGTTGTGCTTCTTTTTTCTGGTTATTTGGCTATAACTTTTCATAGAATACAGATAATTGAACAAACTTTGTTGCATTACATTCTTGATTAAATTATCTTTTCATCGATATATAATTTTTATGGTATTACACCAAGTGGTGTTATGAGCCATCAAACCTCAAAAATACATTTTTTCCAAAAGGTTTCCACAATTTTGGCCACTAGTGTAGTCTGAAGATTGAATACAGAAGCCATCTTCTCTGTTTTATGAATAATTAAGTAGAATAGATCACAAATAGGAAAAAGACACATTTTTTTTTTAATGCTTTGTATAAGGTTTCATTTCCACTATACAGAAATAATGTTTTAACAGCTTTAGGTGCACCACCCCAAATGTGTCACAAGTATTTTAAGGATAGCCAAATTTGGGATTTGTATAGAATAGCTTATCTGGTATGGATGGTTAGATGTTGATTATTATTTTAATAATTAACATCTAATATCATCCATGTTGTTTAAGAAAAATGGAAGTTTAGAAACTAAACTTAAAAAAAACTAAACGTAACTAAACTTAGAAAAATAAGTTTAGTTACGCTAATACGTAACTAAACTTATTTAGGTAATAAGATTAATAAGCCAATATATCACCCTGATCACCAAGGCACACTAGTAGAAAGGCAAACAGACAACTGTAAAAGATAGGTTTCTAAAGTCCTAATTGAATGGGGCCTTCCCTGCCTTGGGTACTTGAAGTCTCAAAATGGCCTCCCAAATTTTTGGTAATGTAATGCAGCCTATTGAGAATGCTGTAGTACTGTGGCAGATTGCAGAAACAGTATCTCTGATTTAAATCTGTTTCAGTATAAAAGGGTGATAGATTTTCTTCCACTGAATCTGGTGATCTGTATCCATGGTGTGGTCTGCCAATCTGAAATGTAGGTGAAGGACATTTTCTGTGTCCTTCTAGATGGATATTAGCAGTTCTTCCCGTCTGTCCAAAACATTTAAGCTTGCAGTAAGAAGAGATACTATACATCCTAGGATGGTGGAGGGCATCTTCAGGTGAACAGATAAGAGTAGATAATTTTTGGTAGGGCCTGAAGGATGGCTCTGTTGTTCAGTGGTGAGCTATGGAAATTTTAACAAGGGCTCGCATCGTCGAGGGAAAAAAAAAAAAAAAAAAAAAAAAAAAAAAAAAAAAGTCGCATTTCACACAAGTACTTTTATTAATACAGCTTATGTACAAATGCCAAAAGGTATGAGGGGACAATCAACCTGTAAAGGCTATCATTTTTAAACAAATATTTCATGATCTACATGAAATATTTGCACACAAGCATGTGTTAATTTATCTTACATAAGAAAAACATTTTTTAACTATCAAAATATAATAAGAATAAAATCTTTTATAATCGCACATATGCAAAAGTCTGCCTTTTTTATAAACAAAATAAATTTGTTTTGTTTGCAATAGAAGTTTTTATGACAAACAATCTATAAATAATAAATAAATATTATCTAAACATAGCATATGCACTTATTTTTTTTTAAACTTGGGCACATTCTTTATAGAGGAGTTGAAACAATAATTCGAAATAATCTATACACTGCCGAATAGACTAATTTTTGTTAGGTTACCGTATGAGTTTGTCGCTTAATATATTTAAAAAAAAATTATTTTTTTTTAAAATAAAAATGTAAACAAGAACAAGGGGCTCACAAATTTGAGAAAAATTTAACAAAGGGCTCGCCCCTTATAGCTCACCACTGGCTCTGTTATACTTTTTAATAAGAATGCATGCAGTTTTTTTACTGAGCTGCCAAAGATGTAGTTAACAATGGATTTTTTGTGTTCTGTATTTTATTGGGAGGGGGGAGACTGTTGATTTTATTAAAGGAGAATCCATTGGCTAAAAATGTATCAAAAAAACTTAAACCATATAATCCCAGGCCTACTTGGATTTATGAGTTACCAAAAATACACAAACAGAGCATACCACTGAGACCCATTGTATCCAGTATTCGTTCCCCTACTTATAAAGCAGCTAAGTCCTAAATCCTCTAATGTAGCCCTTAAGGAAACCTAAGAATTCATTCAAACTCTAGTCCCCAGACAGATCAGACTTATTTACCTTCACCATGCACTCTATGATGGATAGAGTGCATGGTGAAGGTAAATATAACTACAAGCCAATTGAAGACATAGTGATGAGTGAAGTGATGAATGGAAGAGTGAATAGTGTTATCAGGAATTCAGGTAGGTGGATGTATGATTTGTGTTAGTTCGCTGCTTATAGCAAAGATTACTGCATCTTGTCCAGCTTGGTTGGTGGTATTGAAAAAGGAGTCAGCAGAAATTGTGGACATTAAGGTCACCTAGGAAGATGACCTCACTATTTGGAAGCTGGATTGCACCTGGATGAGCTTCATGGAGAGGAAAATGAAGAGGTCAGTGTAGTTTTCAGTCTGGAAACCAGTAAATGCAACAGATCAATATTACTAAACAGGGTACAGAAACCATAAGCCAGAGAAGATCAAAAAGCAGGGGATTCTATATTAGTCACTCTATGGCAAGCAATATCAGATCTCACAAAGGCACAAATGTCATCCTTGTGGCCAAAGGAAATATGAACTGTGTAATTTAGACATTGAAGGTGGATACTAGAGGATGAGATACACTGTGTTTCTGTCAAGAGTAAGATCTCTGGTCTGGATGACTGCACTATCAGTGATGGTGAATGTCATCTATTTTGGTGTTAATGACTCAGAATCTGTTAGTATAAAGTGGATGTGTGATTTTGTGGATTCTGGTATGATTTTGTTTGACATGCTTGGCCTGTCTTTATTTTTTTGCTGTGATTGATTCTTGAGAGGGATTTTTGTCACAGTGCCATTGTCAATGCTTGTGTGTTTCGTTATGGGTTCATTTATGGTTAGGTGGAAGAATAGAGTATGCACATGCAGTGAGAGGAAATACTTTTGAACATGACACACCTATATGTTGCGTGACCAGTCTTCTTGCCATAACATAGCCTTGATAGTGCCCCTCCCCCACATACCACTAGTAGCAATCTGTCTCCAGACACGATCTCTCAGAAATGTGGCAGTGGAATTATTTGTCAAGTGATCGGGAAGCCACAAGATTCATTATTGACAGGTTCAGGCCTATGCACACTATCTGGTGCCCAGCCTCCAGCACTACCATTTTTAGTGCTGTGTCATTGAAATTGAGGTGGTTCTGGGTCTCTAAGTATGTTTTCCATGCCCATGGAGAAGAGAGAGAGAGAGAGAGGAGAGAAAAACTGGAATCCCTGTTCTGGAGACCAAACATTGCATTTGCTATTTCAAGCCTCTAGTAAGTCAGATGGTGGTATTTCACTGGGTGATGAAGGTTATCTACTGGACATTTCCTCCAACTAGGATCCTTTTTGCAGTGGGAATTCTTACCGAGTTCACCAGAGCCATTTTTGTGGAAACAGGCCACACCACAGGAAGGTGAGGTTAATTTGACAGAGACACTGTATATTGTGCACTGCTTGCCCATTAGATTCAATATTCCACTTAACATTTTCTAAAACTGTAAATTCTCTTGATTACAGGAAAAGCTAGAAATTTAACAAAATTTAAATTATATCTGGCAGTGTTTTTTCCCCCCATATTGAGGGGTTAATTCTGGATCAGACTGTCAGAATCTGATCTTTTCTTTGGACACTGAAACTCCTCCCTAAGAGTTCCAAGGCACAAATGCTGTGCAATGCTCTGTAACGAAGAATGCACCCAAGTGGAATAACGAGATATTTGCTTCAGTGTAAGAAAGACCTCTTTCAGTGGAAGACTTGTACATTGTACATCAGCATCAACAGGTTTGTCATCTCCTCTAGATATTGTAAATTTTGATCATAAATGTGAGAGACTTTGAGAGTTCTACTATTGTTTTCTTGCTCCAAAATTTTATTCAAACTAAGCCCAGAGATTATTCTTGTATCATTATTAAAGAAATACTTTGTTTAAACCAAACAGTGATATATAAATTTTGCTGGATTTTTAATGCTCACATTCTATTTCTGCTGAAAGGAAACTGGCATGCCTGATTTTACTGTAAATGAATGCTCCAGCACATCACAGCCAGAAGGCACCTTCTACAAAACAATCTGGGATAAATCTTATAGATAGGCTTGGTGTCGGATGTTTCATCTCTTTTTCATGGTATTACAACACAAAAACAATAAATCATACAAAGATGTTTATTAACTGGCTTATGTTAATTATATGGTTTGCTACAATGCAGTCTCCTGACCTCAAGGCTGCATTAATATACCAAAATTTTGGGAGATAAGTTATATTAAGATGAATTTCAACCAAAGCAATATAAGCGTCTTCTGTATCAGAGAGCACTGAATTAGAAGTCTAGGTCTTTTGTCCATTACAATTTGAACTGTTTCCCATATTCACTGTCATGTGTGTGCTGTACTCTGACGATGCTGGTCAGAAATCCAGTGAATTTCCAAGTGAGATGAATTCTTGTTTAGAGAATCAGAGGGAATATCTTGAGTTTCTGTCAGCAAATATCCATCTTAGATACTCATAAACAGAATTAGAACTTATGAAGCAGGGATTATAAGGGTTTGACATATTCTACACAATACAGATATGGCATCTCAAGTATAATTAAGAAAATCCTACCAAAGAATTTTCTTAATTATACTTTTTTTTTTTTCTTAACCAATAGTTAATAAAAAATCAGGTAGATATTTGGCAGGGTTTTCCCAAAATGTAAATAGTTTTACATTTAAATTAAAGGGTTTCAATATCAAACTAACCAAAGTTTCAGCAAATAGTTCATATATAAAAGAATTAGAATTGGAAACCATCTTCACTTCAAATGATCCTCAGCACATTAGCAGGTAAGCATAGGTTGTTTAATCACAGAAAAGGATGATTTATTTCATGCCTTAGGAAGTTTGGAAAAATCGACAGAATAATAACAAGAAATGTGGTCCAACTCACCACATCTAAACACTGTATTAATTTACTATTAGCTAGCTGATTTTGTTCATCTGAGCTTAACTTCAAAATAACATTTCTCACAATCTTAGAATTTACTAATTTCTGTTAAATCTTAACTTGTTCATGGAACTATTGTTATCAGAAATGCACAAGTATATATAACATACCTAATTCCACTGTTGATTTTATGTCACCCCTAAACCTGTAGTACATTAGTTGCATGTGGGCTAAGGATTTTTTCAAAATCTTTTTCTAATTTTATTTAATTTTTTACATAATGCAGAAACTGCTCTAGAGAACAAACGTGGAACTTTATCAAGTCACTTTTATAAGGCCTCGAATAAATGGTGCAGTAGTCTCACACCAGGTAACAAAATTCATCTCCCACCTGAAGACAATCAAAAGCATCCAAGTCCATGAAAGGATTTGAACATGCTGTCTGGTGGAAAGTGGATAAGCTAACCTTGGCAAAACAAGCTGACAATGTTTAGCACATTTCTGAGCATCTTTATACATATCAGTTTTATGCTGTAACATCAATACCACTTCTTCTTTGTGCTGTTGTATCACTAGTAGATGGCTATGATGAGCATGAATGAGAAGTCATTTTAATATGGAATAAAAAATAATGTAATAACTTTTGCATCTTTATAATAACAAAGTGACAAATGTCACCTGCAGTTTTCCTTATTTTTATGTAAAATGATCCAAGAATAAAACATGGTGGTACAAACACATGCTAAGGTTTACAAAATTGAAGTAGTACATTTTTTAACTGCTAACTGATACAGGTACAACATAATAAGTTTACCATGTCATTTATAAGTTTATGAATTTTAATTTTCCAAGTGTGAAAATGTACATTACCTAGTAGGAGTTGGTCTTCCATAGTTGGCTGGTGCAACTCGCCCAGGCAAATAAGGAAAATGTTTTGGGTCAAGTTTGTCATCAATTGCATCCTATTAAGATAAAAAATAAATAATAAATGAAGGAAAAACAAAAAACATTTAAACAATTGATTTTTAACCAAGCAAAAAAGTATTTCATAGTCCTCTATACAACACAAACTATTACTTATCCATGGTGCTATGAATCATATGGGCTCTTACTGCACTGACAACTGATTTCCACTTTGATCAGTTTTGGCAGGCCTCAAAGAAAGATGTACAATCTAAATTTGGAAGAGGCAGGACAATTAACATATTCAGCTACAAAGATAGCTTTGGGCCACAGCCTACAAAATTGTGCTGAGTTTCAATGTAACATGTGATCTCTAGTACATACTTAAAACTTCTTGCTAGAATTCTGAAATTATACTAACTAAGAAGAGATCAAAATGAGAAAACAAATAGAAATAACAGAACAATTTTTATAGGAAGGAGAATTTTCTTGACCGTTTTTAATGCATCTATAATGGTTAAAAAGAGAACAATAAAGATCCAAAAAAGCATTTGTAACAAATATATGTTAGTCCAAAGCAAAAAAAAGTAAATTTAGGTGAACATATTTAGCAGAACATGAAACAAAAGGCAAATTACTTTGGCAGGAATATTTTGCAAAACTGAAAAAAAGTTTGAACCAGTCATTCTCATTTCGAGTATTGTAAAGAGTAGATATCCTTATTGTCTGGCTTATAAAAGCATACTTCAATAATGGTGCATATTAAGCATACCATAGCATATAATAGGAAAGAGATGGATGGGATAAATGGAAAAGTTGCTCTTCTGAAGAGTGCAGGGGGCTCTTGGTAACTTGCAAATGAGATGGAAAGGGACTTGCAAGTTTGCAGTATATAGAAAGAGGGGAAGTTTGTGATAAACTTTTGACATAGAAATGGAAACTTTAAAAAATGTCCTTGGGGAGAATAAGGATGGAAAATAATATCTCAAATCACAGTTATGGCCATTTGAAAGAAATGTGGATTTTATATGCAATAGTTCATGTTATCAAGATCTTATGATAAACAAAAGAAACTGAATAAAGAGAAAACTTTGTGGAGATTCTACAATGGGGAGTATTTAATGAAAGTATGATAAAATCTTGTTTCCCTAGTGTAAAAATTAATAATGTTAGTGATGATGTCGGGATGGAGAATGGTAAGGTGAAAGAATTGTTTTGGCTGGTACTAATGACCTGAGAGGTGAGACGTATTCTATGAAAGAGGAAGTGAAGGAGTTATTGGAAGAAGCGAAAAAGAAGAGTGAGAGGTTAAAGATTGTAAGTTCTCTTGCCACGCTATGATGGAGACGAACTGAGGAGGAGGGTGTTGACAGCAAATGAAATCGATATGCAGGTTGTGCAGAAGAAATTATGTAGTTTGTGGACCTATGGTCTGAATTTGAAAGACAGAAGGATTTATATAATGCTGATAGACCGCACTTAAATGAAATGCCTCTTCAAAGAAAGTTGTGAAGCCCTTTACATCGGCCAAATCTGAATCGAAATGATCGTCTCTCTCTCTCTCTCCTAAAAGTATGGGAGATTCTTATCTTATGTAACCATCAAAAAGAGTTGTTTAAGAATATTTTTAATATTATTATTTATTAATACTAATTTTTAGCAAACGGCAACAGTTTTTAATTGGTAAACAATCGACTGCTGTATGTACTTTGTAATCCGGTTCCTTTAATTGCTTGTTTCTACACACTGATGATGAACTGTTACTTTCAGTATGAAATATCTGTACTTTCATTTCATTAACGTTAATTACTGAGGTTATCGTGTCATTTATTCTTTATGATCCATGTGTGGGGGTTCCCCCCCATCCTGCATGAAAATGACTGAATCCATGCACAGGCATTGCTGTAGCACAACAAAATTGTTTATCATATCGAGATAGCTCTTGGCAGTAACAGAGGTCACATGACCTGAATGGCAAATGTCCTCAAAGAAGAATGGTCCAATGATAAAAGAAGCTGTAAAACCTGCACAAGACACATGCGTAGCAACTGTGGATATTCACAGCTACGTTCAGGTGAAAGTCAGCCTCACCTCTCTCTCTCTCTCTCTCTCTCTCTCTCTATATATATATATATAACAACCCAATCCACAATCACACAGCATTCAACTCCAATCAAGCAAGGAAGTCCTGTGGACACAACTCCTGTATCAGGGTTATCTTGAATGGGTAGAAATGTAGAATCTTCCATAGAATTTTCCAGATAGTTGCATAAGGCGTATCCCATGTGTCCTGATTCAGCATGTGCACTGCAGGGACCAAACACTGTTATTCATGGTCTATTAAACAATGGCAGTAATAACTTCATTCACTTCTTGTGAACTGATTAGTTTACAACCTCTGCAAGATCTAACTTCAAATGACTAATCATCGAATACATGGAGATAGTAGATCTGTTGACATTTGTGGAATGTAGAAACAACATTGCAATTGTTTGGGTAGTATAGCTTTACGAGCAAAGCACATTGGGATAAGGTAAGTGCCATCACTGTGGATAATATTAACGACTAGAATGAAAGGTAAAATCCAGCATTCATCTTTTTAAACTCTCCTGGCACCCGCTGAGTTGAGTGATATGCAAATTTCATGCAGGTGGTGTAGTTTAAATGTGGTGTTTACAATGTCCTGATGGCGAATTTTGGAACTCTACTTTTTTTTTTTTTTTTTTTAGGTATCGCTTCCACATGATGCACAATGTATTCTTGCAAACTTTTGCAGCATTTGGATGACTGGATGCCGCTCCACAAGGCCTTAAACAGTGATACTTTAATTCTGATCACCCTGTATTAGGAGATAATACAGGGTGATCAGAATGTATTAGGAGATAAGGTAACCAGCATGATAAGGAATCAAAATCAGATTGAGAAGAAACAAGATGAGTAGGCCAAAAGAAATCCCATAGTAAGAAGAAGAAGAATGACTATGGAAGGATGATTTTAATGAATACTGATGATAGTAAAGTGAGAGAAGCAGATGAAATAATTGAGTTACTGAGTAATTTAATCTCACTTAAATGATATACTCTGCAAGAGTATATCATTTAAGTGAGATTACTGCTGTGACAGGAACTGATGTGAGAACAGATATGGATGAATTGGATATTCTTAGGATACTACAGAATCTCAATGTACATATGGCGATGGGTTTAAATGGGATATCAGCTTGCATTTTACAAGAATGTTCAAGGGAACTGACAGTGTCCCAAGGAGTGGAAAGTGAGCAAAATAATTCCTTGCATAAAGGAGGCTCCAGGACTGCAGTAGAAATTATTGACCAATCAGTATCCCAGGAGTGATGGTAATAGTACTGGAAAAGTTGGTCAAAAATAGAATTGAAAGGGTGGATAAGAATATGATACTTTGTAGGGGGCAGCATGGCTTTGTGAAGGGTCAGTCATGCCTTAGTAATTTACTAACTTTTAATATAAGGTGACAGCTGAATTGGATAAGGGGATGGCTACAAAATGATTCTGCTGGATTTTGCAAAGGCATTTGACAGAATACTAACCACTGCTCTACCAATAAATTGTGAAAACTTCATTGAAAAGGAACTAAAAATAGCAATAGATCAAACCAAAGCAGGAAAATTCCAGGGATTGATGGAATGAGAGCAAAAGCTTTCAAAAATGCTGGGTATAATACATACTCCAATCTCCTTGCCACAATGAATCAAGCTTTAAACACTGGAATAATACCTCAACAATAGAAACAAGGCCTTATTGTCCCTATACCCAAAAAAGGGCAGTCTTAATAGAATGGATAATTACAGAGGTATTACTTTGCTATCAACCACAGTTAATCCTATCTACAATAGGATGATACTTAATAGAATAGAACCTTACTAAACACACTTTTAAGAAAAAACCAAGCTGGATTTCTAAAAAAACGATGTACAGCAGAACAGATACATTGCATCAGAAGAATCATAGGTTTCACATGATAAAAACTTATCACTCATTTTAACCTTTATAGACTTCAAAAAAGCCTTTCACTCCATTAATAGAGAAGCAATGTTTAAAATACTCAGCTTCTATGGTCTACCCTCAAAACTCATACAAGCAATCTCAGTGCCTTATAAAGATTACAATGCCATAGTAATCTTTAAAACAGAAACATCTGAATTCTTCCCAGTGACAACAGGAGTCCTCCAAGTTATGTACGAGAACCTTATTTGTTTTTAGTATGCTTGGACTACATCTTCTGGACCATCGACACAGAAGATCTTGGTTTTAACATTAAAACATCCACCTAGACCAGACAAACAACTGATCTTAGCTTTGCTGACTATGTTGTACTTATTGATACAGAACCAACAAATGCACAAAAAACATCTCAGTCCACTAGAGGCACAGACTAAGCTTATTGGTCTGCAGATCAACATCCAAAAGTTCAAAGTATTCTCAATAGGTTGTGAAAACTTTATATTTCATATCAACAATAAGTCCTTTACTCTTTCTAAGGAAAGAGTAAAGGACTTTCAATGCCTTGGATCGTACATCAGCAATACAGAAAATGATATTAGGAAACGTAAACAGCTGGTTCTAGTCTTCCATAACAAACTCCGCTCCATCAGGAAATCATCATTAACATCATTAAAGACAAAATTAAGACTATACCATGCAACAGTAAATCCATCTTTTGTATGGTTCTCAAACCTGGACAATGAGTACCAAAAAAAACTACAGATCTAATTAACTCCTTTGGAATTACATGTCTTCAGACTGATCCTTGGATACACCTGGCTGGACCATTGTGAATGTCACTAACTCTGGCTAAGCAAGAACCGCTTGTCAATATAGCCAAAACACTACAACTCAGATGGCTTGGGCATCAACTCAGACATCCTGAAGACTCGCGCTTTTTGGAATCCCTCATCCTATACAAACCAGAAGATGGCAAACAAAGTAGAGGAAGGCAAACAATTTTGGCAATACATATGTGAAACTATCAGTAGGCTGAACTGCAAAACTCCATCTGACATCTACCAGTCAGCTCAAGATAGAGAGACTTGGAAGACCATAATTTGCAATATATATAATTTTTAATATAAATCTCTTTTCCCTTTTCACATTGTATCATATTGTGAATAAACTATGTATGTATGTATTCGACAGAATACTACAGCTCTGCTATTATTATTATTATTATTTTATTATTATTATTTCGGGCTACTCCAGGGAGTCCTTAGACTCATCGAGAGAGGCCCTAAACTCCATGTCAACACAACTATTTGACATTCTCCCAGTATCTATCATACCTTGCCTTGAACTCGCTCACTGTCGTAGCACCCACAACAGACTCTGGCAGCTTATTCCACTCATTTACCACTCTAATAGTAAAGAACCCAGCTCTAACACCCCTAACTACACTCTTGCCCAGCTTCCATAGGTGTCCCCTAGTTCTCCCACCACCAGTCCTGATCTCAAAAATATCCTCTGAATTAATCTTATAGAATCCTTTTAGAATTTGAATGTCTCAATCATATCTCCCCTTTTCCGCCTATCAACTAGTTTCTGCAACCCACAAATCTTCAACCTGTTTTCATATGGTTAATTCCATAGACCTGCTATCATCTTAGTCACTCGCCTCTGGATTCTTTCCACCTCCTCCCCATCAAGAAGGAACCGAGGTGACCAAATCTGGGCACAGTAGTCGAGATGAGGTCTTATCAGGGCTCGGTACAGAGGTATAATAACTTGCTTGTCTCTGCTCGTCAAGGTATTTTTCAACTGAGTTGATGAGCTGTTTAGCTACTTTTGCAATGTGCCCCCTAAACTTCATCTCCCTATCCACTAACACTCCCAAGTCCCTGGCCTCATCAATCTCTTGGAGTACAGTTCCACCAATGTGGTATACTGCTGCTAATCTTTTCACCCGAAAATGCATAACCTTACACTTTGTCACATTAAATTGACATCCATTCTCCTTAGCCCAGAACTCCAATCTATCTAAGTCATCCTGCAAGACTTTGACATCTTCTGCATTCATTATCGCCCTACCCAACTTTGCATCATCAGCGAACAAATGAACTGTTCCACTTAGATCCTTCCCTATATCGTTAATGAACAGATTAAACAGGAGTGGTCCAGGAACAGAACCCTGCGGCACACCACTAGTCACAGGCCGTCTTTCGGACTCCACTCCTGAATAAACTACTCTTTGATATCTCTCCATCAACCACCCACCTATCCATCTCACCAACCCTATATCCATTCCTACATGTTGTAGCTTACGGATTAGAATTCCATGTGGTATCCTGTCAAACGCTTTTGCCAGGTCCAGCAGTATCACCGTAAACCCATTTCCCTTATCCAGTTCTGCTGTCACCTTGTTATAAAACTTGAGCAAGTTACTGAGGCATGATCTACCCTTCACAAAGCCATGCTGTCCCCTGTACAGTATCTCATTTTCATCAATCCATTCTTGTATTTTTCCCTTGACTACTTTTTCCAAGACCTTGACAATGACTCCTGATATGCTGATCGGTCGGTAATTTTCCACCATAGTCTTGGATCCTCCTTTATGCAGTGAAACTATTTTCCTCTCTTTCAACGTCTTCGGGACTAAACCAGACCTAAGACTCAGATTAAACAACATGGTCAAGGGCACTGATAATTCCTTAGCTGCTTCACGCAAGACCCGTGCCGGTATACCATCCAATCCCACAGATGTATTCACATTAAGGTTCTGTAATAGACTATTCATCTCCACTTCATTCATCACAATTCCCGTATAAACTAATGGTTCCTTCATTTTATCAATGTCACCACCTGGATGATATACTTTTGCAAAGTGCGCACTCAGTAACTCCACTATATCGACTGGTTCAGTGACCTCCTTACCATCGTCATTCCTTAAAATCATTTTGCCATGTACAGTTTTTTTTCTTGCTTGCAGCATATTGAAAGAACTGTTTGGGGTTCTCTTTTGCTTGCATCATAATCGGCTTTTGCTGTTTTTACCACACTCGTTACCCTTCTGGCCTGCACTTTATACCGTTCGTGTGTGTGCAGGTCACCCCTTTCTTTAAATTCCCTCCACAGTTGTTTCTTTTTTTGCAGCTCAAGCTTAATGGTGTTATTCATCCATTTAACCCCTACTTGTTTTACTATTCGGACCTTAGGTATACAATCAGCCATAACCTCCTGTAAATGCTCCTTGACCACTTCCCATGCACTATTGACGTCCAGCCCTTGCAGTTGTACATGCCATGGCACTGATCCAAGCAATCTCCTAAGCTTGTCAAACTTGCCAGCACAGTAATTCCACATATACCCTGTCTTAGTCAAAAATTCCACACCTTTAGTCACCTTTCAGGTCAAGACCTTATGATCACTCTCACCAATAGGTGGCAATATGGTCATATTCATTACAGTCAAATTGTGAGATGCTATTACCAGGTCAAGCACTCTCACACCCCTAGTATTTTCAATTACATGCTGTCTCAGATAGTTATCCCTTAATAATTGAATAAAATCCATTTCCTTCCTCACATGTGTCCTCTCCTCCTTCCAATCAATGTTACCATAGTTGAAATCCCCCATAATAATTACCCTCCTCCCACTCATTTCATCAATTTGTTTATGCGTACTATCTCCACCATCTATTCCATCACCTGGTCTACAGCAGCACCCAACTGTATATTTTATTCTGCCAGTCTCAATCTCACACCAAATAGCCTCAAATGAGCTCCTTTCACTATCCTGCAATACAACTTCAATTCTCCTTGGCTGCAGTTCATCAACTATCATCAATAACACCCCTCCCCCCATTTTATTCTCTCTGTCCCTCCTAAACACACTATAACCTACACATTCTATCCCGCTAACTATATCATCTTCCGTCAGCCATGTTTCACTAATGCCAATAACCTGTGGCCAGGAAGAGCCAATCAAGGCCAAAAATTCTTGCTTCTTGTTCCTAATACTCCTGGCATTAGTATACATGAAATGGTGATCCCTTTGTCCCACCCCTATCTTGATGCGTTATTCTAAATGTCCCATTCCCATTTTTTGTCTTTAGTGCTGGCTCAGTTACATTATATTCATTTTTACACTCAACTGTCTCACTGAAGTTTGCATATCCACCCCCCCCCTCCTTGGTAGTTCTAGTTTCCCTGGTTCTGCACATCCATTTTCACTTCATTCAGCAACACTTTTTCCAGTGTCTGCACACCAAGTCCATTCAAATGCAGGCCATCCATCTTGTATAAGTCCTTTCGCCCATCAAACTCATTCCACACCACACCGTCTGCATAACCTGCGCATAATGTCGTTTGCGATTATGGCTCTCCTCCTAAACTCCTCTCTGTCATACCGCGGCAACAGACTCACCATTTTAACTCTGTCACTCTTTTCTTTCGCTACCTTTAACAATACTTTCAAGTCCTCTCTCATAAAAAATTTATCACCTTTCAATTCATTCGTACCTGCCACAATTATTAATTCTTTCACCCTCTGTTTTTGCACTCTAATACTGTCACTTACATCCTTAAATTTCGCACCCGGTAAGTACGATTTAGTGATACTCCCATCTATCACTCCTCTTAATAACAAGTCACCATACAACACTCTTTCCTTCATTTCAGAAACTTTCCCACTCTTACGCTGTTTATTTACGTTAGCCGAATCACTCTGGAAAGAGTTTTGAAGGTGCTCTAATTGCCCTGCGCATTTTGTATCACTCCACGCAACCTAGCGATCTCACTTCCTACAAATAATTCCTCATTTTTTTTATCATTCAAACCATTTTCTCTTTCTGTATAGTTGCTCTCACTCTTTCTTAGATCAGCACTCACATTGCCATCTTGTACATTGCAATTCCCAATCAAGCCACTATTTTCACTCTCATTCTGGCTTTCTTCAACCATAACTGTCTCGCAACCTGACACATACTTCAACTCCTCACTTTGCTTACACTTTCTGCACATTCTCCCACAACTATCACTTTCAATCCAAACTCCAGCCTCATTCAGGAATGAATACATTCCACACACATCACATTGGACAAATTCTTTCACATTATAGTTTTTGAACAATGGCGTCGTATTTCTGGACGCCATTATCTTACGTCGCATTGCCGCCATATTCAAATCTATTAAACATATCGTTAAATACTGAATTAAATAACGGAATTCACACCAGATACAACAAACTACCAAAATTAGACAATATTACGTTATGATGTTAACCTATATTCCAATTTTCATTCAAAATTGTACTTAGCTTTCGGGAGCTCTGAAAATATGACCGACCGTCTGGCCCTCTAGCGACCAATCCCCAATTTTGCAAATTAGAACAAATGGAGATGGATATGACACTGGTTATATAGATATGAGGGTGACTGATGGACAGATACCAAAAAGTGGTATATGGAGGGACAGAAAAAGAAAACATGTGACAAGTGGTGTGTCACAAGGTTCCATGCTAGGCTCACTAGATAAATGATTTAGGAAATAATGTGAAAGGTAATACTGAGCTGTTTGCTGATGATGCAAAATTGGGTAGAGTAATTAAAAAAGTGATGTGTGAGATTGCAGAATGACTTAAACAGGCTGTCAAGTACGGGCAAAAATAATGGTATCAGTCTAATGTAGACAATTGTAAAGTAATGCATTTTGGGATAAATTGATTATAAGCTGTGCACCACACTAATGGAAATGTGCTCTGGGAAATAGATGAGGGGTAAGGATTTGATGGTGGTATAAATGAATAGTGAAAGTTTAAAGAGCATATTGTAAGGTTACTGAGGTAGCTCATAGGATTACTTAGTTATTGAAGAACACACAAGTATAGATAAGGAAGTTTCCATTCCTCTTTATAAGGCCTTTACACATCCACATCTAAATTACTGTGCTCAGGTCTGGTCATGGGTTTTTTGGGTAATGAGGAAATGGCAGAGAGGATCCAGAGGTAAGTGTCCTGTGGAATGCTCTCTATGAGGAAAGATGGAGGATTTGTAGGTTGCTAAAGTTGGATGATAGCTGAAAAAGAAGGTACATTCAGCAGTTGACTAGAGGGGGGGGGGACAGAACAAGAGATCATCCCTAGAAGTTAAGTATAGGTGTGAGGACTAGATTTTCTGCTTGGAAAGTGATCAATGAATGAATGAATGGAATAGGCTGCCAGAGTCAGTTGCAAAATGCTTAGTCTGTTAATGAGCTTAAGGAGAGGTATGATAGATATTAGGTGGATAGTTTGGATCTCCCATGATGAGTCTTCAAACCCGATGGAGGTGCCTGTATAATAACAGAACCTCAGTGGATTAACTA